>NC_142746.1:20070174-20257674 GCF_051943395.1 Hippocampus bargibanti
TCTGATGTCAGTTAGGAAACAAAAAATGGTGTCGGTTGTCCTTTAAATATCCTTATAAGCACTTAGGTTGCTGTCAATTTTTCCCCATGTATCCCATCGTCTCTCAGATTTGGCAAGTGAGCAATTTGACGCCGCGTGATCTTCTCAATTTCTTCCTTCTGATCTTTCACCTCAACGGTGGTTCTTGCAGGTTTCTGTGGTCAACGCTTTGGACATGCAAGTCATCGTGTCCACCGTCCCGCCCACGTTGGTTGAAGAAAATCGACACCAACTCATAAGGTGAGAAGCAATTTTCCAGCCATTCGTTTTCCGTGTGCGCTAAAATGAACAATCACTCACTCATCATGGGATGGGAGAATCAAATTAAAACAAAACAAACGCCATTTATTTTCAATTTGAAATCATTGCAGTTTTGATTTTACGTAGATAACTTTCCCTGCGTGAAAGGGACGGCGAACACGTTCCGGTAGATGCATCATATCGCCACATCCGCCCTCTATCCAATCAGTATTTTATTTTCCAGAACATTTGCTCGCCCTCCAGTGTGACTCGCAGTTAATTGTTTTCCTTGTTTGAATAGACAGCGTCACCCCGCTGTAATAAAAAATAAATACAAATAACAACCAAACGAAAACAAATTGCACTTTCTTCATCGGATCCGCCCGCTAGGATGTGAAGCAGATTAGTTTTAAAGGAGACGCCTAATTCAGTTGATAAATTTGCCACTGAAAAAAATGATTTGTCATAACACCCGACTCGCCACAGTTGTGCTTTTGCCCGACTGCTGACATTGACGTTGGCTCGGCGGTGGTAAAAGCAACTCCCATCCTGGACTTCCTGCCCGAAAAGGATCATAAAATCACATTTATTTATTTATTTATTTATTTATTCATTCATTCATTCATTCATTCAGTCATTTATTTATTTATTTATTTATTTATTTATTTATTTATTTATTTATTTGTTTGTTTATTAGAAGTGTGTATGTATTTTTTCATTATCTGATTTTTATTTGTTTCTGTATTTATGTATTTATTTATCTATTGTCTATTTATTTATTTATTTATTTATGTATTTATTTATTTATTTGTAGTCTGTGTATATTTATTTTGATTATCAGATTTTTTTTGTTTTTTATTTATCTATTCTCTGATTATTTATTTATATATTTATTTATCGTCTGATTATTTATTCATTAGTTTTTTTCTGCTTATTTATTCGTTTGTTTATTTCTATAGATTTATCTATTGTCTGATATTTTTTTAATTATCTGATTATTTATTATATGTATTTGTTTATATACAGTAAAGTCTCGTTATATCGATATTCAAGGGAGTCCAAAAAAATATCGATATAACCGGGATTATCGATATATCCGACCCTGTTTGCATGTAATTTTCTCCGTGCGTGCATAGAAATAGTATCGATATAACCGGGACTATCGATATATCCGATATCGATATAACGAGACTTTACTGTATTTATATATCTATTTTCTGATTATTTATTTATTGACTAATTATTTATGTATTTATGTTTATTTATGCAGTCGTTCCTTCATTCATTCATTCATTCATTCATTTAAATGGCATTGTGGCAATTTCCAGTATCCTAGAGCGTCACGTCCAGGACCAGATCCCCGGCGCCAAGGTGATCGTGGAAGCCATCGGACCACGTCGCCACGGTGACGGCTTTGAGCTGGAGGACTACAGCAAGTCGGACCTGATGGTGTACGCCATCGACCCGCTTACTAACAGAGCTATTTCGCGACAGGAGCTTTTCAAGTAAGATGATTTTATTTTTTAATATTATTTTATTTTTTTTGCATTCTCATTCCAGTCTGCTCAGGTTGCTTGAGGCTTTTTCAGTACGCCGAGCTGCAGCTATTCATGAGTTCATTGTCGTTTTATGACTTCCCGACAGTCGCGGTTCAACAGCAGTGTTGGATTTCTCATTTATATTTATTGTTTTTATTCTACAAATTTTCATTTACAGAATAATGACTAGAAAAAAAGTATATACTTATTGGTTTTTCTTTTATTGTCCACTCTATGATTTGTCCTTGGTGAATACGTTTCAGCTGTTTGCTCAATAGCCCTCATAAGAAGTGCCGAAACAAGAATTATTTTTCTTTGCAGCTTTGCGACACTCACAAAATGATTCTCCTCACTGCTAATGACTTTACTATGCGTGATTTCATCCCCACACTCTTTTCGCACCAGAAAAATTGGTCCCATTATTTTCTTCCCTTTCACAACGACATATAACAAAGCCTGCAATTGTTTCAAGGGTGAAATACGTATATTCCAATTGTTTTCTTAGATTCAGTTGAGGGCCTGTTTTCGCGTTCCCAGCATATGACTGAGAAAACGTGACTTAATTGGTTCCCAGACAGAGTGTTTAAGGCGAAAAGTGTGTATCCCAAAAATTATTTTCCCATAGAACACCATTAAAATGAGAATAATCCGTTCCCAGGTCCCCATAAACCATGATTTTCTACTTTCTAATTTTCTAAGCCTTAAAGCTACACAAAATATACTCTATTTTATGTATAATAAATGTGCTATGGTATTATAATTAAAGAAATAAACTGTGCTGTATAATAAAGTCGTTTTATTTAGCTTTGTGATGGTCGTTTATAGCTTGATGGAATGGAGTGGCCGGTTTCCTCAGCATTAAACACTTGATGAGGAATGTAGCCTTCTTTCACCATCTTGAGGAATGATCCCTTGCTTTCTCAGCGATAATTTTACCTTGTTCCTCATCAATTGTGTTCTGTTTACCTGGGTTGATAGCTTTTTGCATCACGTGTACAGATGGCGTGTGCGGGTTATTTGTGGAGCCTGATTGATGGGAATTTTAACCTTGCAGTCTACACTCTGCCTTTCACTATCAAAGTGGAAACGAGTCCAAATGTCACTGTTTTCTATCCATTTGCTCACTCTCTGTCGTCTGCCTGTCTCTTTAATGTTTAAACCACCCCCTGTCACTGCTGCGTTTTTGACCAATCACGTGGCTTTAACCGACGACTGGAGGCGGGGAATAGACGACCAAAACAAGCCGGCTGCCATTTTCTTTTAGGAAAACGGGCTCATTCACGAACGACACATCACTCATTGTGGCAGCTCCGTGTGTATCCCGAAAAGTAGTTTGTATGCCAAGGTAAAATATTCATGAATTTAACGTTCGTAAACCGAAACGTTTGTAAGCCAAGGGGTTCGTAAACTGAGGTATCACTGTACATATAACTGAGCCTCCAATTGTTTCAAGGGCTTGAACATACCAGAAATATATTCCAATTGGTTTCCAAGATTCAGTTGAGGGCCTGTTTTCGCGTTCGCAGCATCTGTCTGAGAAAACGTGACAATTTATTTGTTTATTTTTGTCACCCGTTTTGCATTCTAGCATAGCATCACATTGAATCACATTTATAAGACATTTTTTTCTTCCTATCAGGGAAAAGCAGGTCCTTGCTTAACAGTAAGGACCGTCCGTGCCTGAATAATCCAGAACAGGTTATTCAGATCCAGTTTTATCTCAGCTAACAACCAAAAAGGGGGACTCCCACCTACAACATGCCGCTATTATTCTCCATATATGGTGCAAAAGGCTTTATTTATTTGCGACACCCGCTTGTGCTTCGATCTAGATTCCTCGACGGGAACGTGTTGGAAATCAACAAGGAGTTCCAACCTTTCCTGGGCGAAGGCGGCCGAATCCTAGAGATTCGCTCACCGGACATCGTGGCAAGCGTTAAGAAGGCCGCCCAAGCTGTGGGCTACACGGAGGGGGCTCTCCTCGCTCTGGCCATCATCATTATTCTCTGCTGCATCCCCGCCATCCTCATCGTCATGGTTACGTACAAGCAGTGAGTATAACACCCACCGGATTTCTGTTGGATCACAAAAAAAAAAAAAAAAAAAATGGGAACGGCATTCAGATCAAGCCCTTGTTGCTCTCTGGTTGTTTTTTTTTGTTTTTTTTTTTATTTTACATTATATATGCTGACTGCGCACTCTGCTGGCCTCCTCGACGCGATGGCGTTTTTTAGGAAAGCAAATTAATGACTGGTCATTTGTAACAAATATCTGCAGTCGGTTGTGACTGTCAAATTGTGTCGTCAGGGCACTTTATCATATGGCAGATACACATATAAATTCACCAAGAAATAATAGTATGCCTTTTTGGGTATGATTTCATGGAAGCCGGCTAGGTTTTAGAGTATTTATTGTTTAATAATAATAAAAAATAATAATAAAAACAATAATTAAAATAATAATAATAATAATAATAATACATTTTATTTCAACGGCCTTTCAAAGCACTCAAGGACACTTTACAGTCACAGACAAGCATATATACAATAATAAATAAAATATAAATAGAATACAATAAATCAAATACAATAATAAATATAAACAAGAGATAGAGATACACAGAAAATGCAATTTTAAATAGGTGGGTTTTGAGATGTGATTTTTTGAAAGGCGGTTATAAATGAAATGTATTATTATTATTATTATTATTATTATTATTATTATTTGAGGGTCGTTATGCTGATGAGGTGATACCGGTGGGAGTGGGGGTAATAGGCCAGTCGTTAGTCAGGAATGTAGGAACAATCACTGGGGCCACAGGGAGGGGTCCTCTGCCCCCCCAACCTGAGAGTAGGGACGTATCATCGCTGTGTCCGGCGCCACCATGTCTGGACATTAGGGATATATAAATAGGGCCGATACGACCAGTCAGACTTTAGTTCGCTGACGAAGCCTCTTGGATAGGAGGCGAAACGTCCGAAACCTTCACATTTGTACAGATGACGGCTGAAGAAACCTTCTCATCGATATTATTATTATTATTATTATTATTATTATTATTATTATTATTATTATTATTATTATTATTATTATTTGAAGGTGGGAAGAGAATCGATGTTACGAATGTTGGGAGGAAGTGAGTTCCAGAGTTTGGGGGCAGAGCAGCTGAAAGCTCTGTCCCGCTTCGCGCTAAGACAGGCAGGGGGGCTCACAGAGGTGGAAGGAGTAAGAGGATAACGAGAGGGAATAGAAATTTGAAGAAGGTCAGATAGGTAAGGGGGGCAAGGTTATGGCTAGCTTTAAATGTATAAAGAATAATTTTAAAGTTTAACCATTTGAAGGACAGCAGAATGTTGTCCATGCATAAAAACAAACGGTAGAAATGGGCACAGAATTGAATTTGAGCTAGATTATGTACAATATAAGGATAATGGCTAATGACTTTTATTTTGTCTCTCTCCCTGGCTTTCTCCTGTCCTTCCCAATATGCTCCGTCAGGTTCAAAGAGTAAGTAATTATTTCCATTCATGATTTTTAAAAGTTGTATTATTTTATTCTACAGCCGGAAAGATCAAGTAAGTGGTGCAGGTTTGTCATTCATTAGCTATTTAAATTGGATTTTATTGCCACGGTACACAGAACACACACTGTATGACACATGGCATATTAAAGTGTGCATATGGACGGATAAGCAGGTTAACGTTTCATTTATAACAAATAGTTTCTTTTCATGCTTGAAAGCTCATTAGTTTTAAAAGACGGAATCCAGTTCATGTCAGCTGAGCTTCGTGATTACGGTTAATACACACAGTCTTAATATGCTTTTGACATCTAATGTGTTTGCTCTGACAACGTTTATTTGTCTGCGGAACTGTCGATGCTTTCTTGAAATAGGCGACAGGCTGAGTGTGCCAAAACCGCCAGGATTCAAATGGCTTTGCCGCCGGGAGGCAAGGCAGCACCTACCAGCGCTGTGGGGGCCAATCTTTACGAAGAGCTCGGGGATAGCAGCATGTGAGTCACCCCAAACATTCTATTTTTAAACATCCTTTCCGGGTAGTTAATACAACCACACACATTCCTTCCCCAACTGGAATGTCACTCACTCAAAACAAAAATGAGACATTCCATTTTTACTCTTTCTTTCAAAACTATTGAGAGTGATGCCTCAATTTGTCAGCCTCACCGATAATTATTTACTTTGTGTTGGAAAAGACGGACTTCGTCGATTTTTTTATTGGGTGTTTCCAGACATCTCGTAGTTTAGCGGTCAACCCATAATCTGTCACTCTATCTATCTTTGAGCTGGCTATCTATTAGCTAGCTGGCTAGCTATTAGCTATCTGGCTTTCTAACTGGCTATCTATTAGCTATCTAACTGGCTATTTGCCAGCTAGCTAACTCCCTAGCTGAGTTCTTCCAGGTTTAGTGAACGCTGGCGCATGTGGCTGCCGCTGCTCACCCACAGAAAAAACGGATCGGATGACTGTAAAGTGACCTTGAGAGTTTTGAGAGGCACTTATAAATTAAATATATTATTATTATTATTATTATTATTATTATTATTATTAGTAGTAGTAGTAGTAGTAGTAGTAGTAGTAATAGTATTATCTGTCTGTGTGTCTGTCTCTGTAGCTAGCTAGCGATTTGATTAGCGATTTGGCTAGCGATTTAGCTCGCGATTTAGCTTACGATTTAGCTCGCGATTTAGCTAACTAGCATGCTATGACCTAGAGTACTAGACTTCTAGCTAAATATTTTTCAAACATGAGCTAGCTATATCTAGCTAGGTATTTGAAACGCATAATATACAAGCGCAAACTGCAATAATAGTCAGATCAACAGTGTCAATCAAACACTGAGCATTATTATTTCTTGAAATACTTGAGTTATGACTTGTGAAAAACAGCTGTTGCCGCACTATATGTATGTGGGCTGACCTGATATTGTATTTTCTGAGGGTAAAATGTTCGCAAAGTACAGTAAGCCGTAAAATGCTATTTTTTCTGTTACAAGGGTTTGTTTTCAAGTTACTCCGATGATCTGCTAGTCAGTTGATTCGCAACATTTTGGTTGGTTTTACTCGACAGATTAGGAAGTAAATGTTTGGACATCTGTAGTCCCCGTTGCGTGCAGGCTTGCTCGTGGCATATATGTCCATTGTTCAGACACAGAACGTGAAAAAGCCTTCTGCTGCACGCCTCCACTTTTCAAAGTGACGTACTAAGCACTGCATACTGTCAACTGTCACCAGTCGTCCTGAGGCGACATCGCCTTTGTGTTACCTCATGCGGCTCCAAACATTGCGTGTATTGAAACCCACATCCAGTTTCTACCGTGTTCATCTTACCATCTGTCTGTGTTTTCTGTCCTTGCCATCATGTCTTTCCACCCCCTGTCTCTATGGATTCAGACTGCAGTAAGTAATCTCCACATCAAAAATTCACCAAACCTATCACAGGAGCCTCGATTCCCCTTGTAGCTAATAGCTTTCAGGTATGCTTTTGATTAGCATGACCTTTTTGTAACGTGGACCTGAAGGGAAAGCGTTTCATCCCGCGTATCCAAAGGATTGTCCTCAAGCCTCCGCTTCATCTCGTCCTCTCCTCACATCTCGGAGTGTATTGAGCAATGACAGAGCATTCCTTCCAGGATAGAATGATGCAGCGTTTGCAGCAGATCCTCAAATGTTGCATATGGCCTACGACGGGTGGCAATTCTTGATACATTAGTGGTCCCCATGAGAAATAATGCAAGGAGAGAGGAGTGTCAATTTAAATAAGCGATACATGTACTGTATACTGTATCTCACAATTGCCCCCTGACAAATTTTGCAATGTGGCCAATTAATTTGACGCAATTTCACTGTATTCTTTTCCTTTGGTAATTTCAATAGATTATACTTTTAGTTATAGTCAAATAGTCATAAACCTGGAATCAAACAGTAGCTTTTTTCCTAGTCCCTTTCGTCACAGCCTTTCCCTTCCTGAGAACATCCCTGTCAATGGTTTTCAAATCTTTGCTTTTTTTCCTTCCTCTTTTGCACCACCCTCTCTGGACCAGGGCTAAAAAGTCTGTCATTGAGGAAGCCGACCACCAAAGGCTTCTTAGTACCTTTGCCTGTCGCGCCCTTGCAGCCCACAGCAACGGAGCGCTACGTGTCAACCTTCCCAAGTCGGAAAGCAACGTGACCTTCCTTTCCGACCACAACCCGCTCACCACCCACAACCCCGTGTACAATGACAACGGTCAACTGGGCAGCCCTGACATCTTCTCGGGAAGGAAACGCCCTCCCAAAAATGGCTTCTCCTTTTCGGCTCCGTATTCTGACTGGTCAGGGTGCGCCTGGACGATGCCAGCTCGTATTCACGCGGAGGCCAACGAGGCACCTCGGAGGCAAGCGCTCATGGACCCGTCCAACTGGGAACTGCAGATCCTCCAAGATGCCATGAGACGCGGGCAACAAACGGACGGCTCCGGCCTTGGCGTGCTGAGCGGGAGCTTCGAAACCAAAATGTCCGTTCGCGAACAAGCCAGGCAGTTTGAGCAGCAGGCCCTCCTGCAAAACAGCCTAGGCTCACCCTCCCCAATACTTGTCAGGGACCAAGACGACACTCATGTGCTGGAGGTGTCCTCGGAGGCCCTCCTGTCAATCATGGACTACCCTACATCCTTCGGCAGGGATGTCCCCCCAAGTATCGTCGTCACCCAGGGAGACGAGTCCTGGCCCCTGCCTGACCAGAGATCGCCTCCACCCGTCCTCAGGAAGTTAAGCTCCTGCATCCCCAATTACGTGACGGGGCAGCCATGTCAGATCCACGTGGAGATCATACCCGATCCACCTGAAAACCCGCCTCCTCCTGTCCCGGAGCGTCCACCATCACCGCCCTCGCCCTCCAACTCCTCGAGCCCTGATCCACCTTCCTTTCCACCCTCACCCCCTGATGTTCATAAATCTAGCAGTAGCAACCGGGCCTCCCCCATTAACGTTAAGTCTCAGTTCTCTCCTCCTCAAACTCACAAAGAGTTTGTCCCACCACCTCCGCCGCCTCTCCCTCCCCCGCCATCACCTTCCATCGACCAGATCCGCCCGGCCCTTCAGTTCGTCCCGACATCTTTGCCCCCCGTGTCCTCGCTTCGACCCGTTGCGGATCGCAAGCTCCAATCCCCCGTCATCTCAACGCGGGCAGAGACCGGTAAGCGTGAACTGAAAGGGATCCTTAAAAACCTCCAGAATCTCGCCGACATTGAGAGATCTGTTGCCAACTTGTACAGCCAAGTCGACAAGAATTGCAAGGTGCCCAAGTTGTACAAGAAACCGCAAGTGACTGAGGAATCAGAGGGTGCTGACAAACTGCATGAGGCTGAGCTCAGCAATGAGCAAAGCGAGCCAAAGCCCGACACTCGCAGCTCTGCGGTCCAAATCTGCTCAAGCGTGAACGATGCTGAAAGGGAAGAAAGCAAACCAAACGTGGCGGCCGAGCGTCACTGCCCGGACGTTGCCGAGCTCAGCGAACCGTCTTCGTCTCAAACCACAGTCTTCTGACTTGTTTTCTCTTTGTCTGTCTCTCTCGTCTTTCTTCATACTCATGTTGTTTTGGAACTTTTTACATCTCCGCTCTTTTGTCTCTTTGTTTTTCATGTTCTCTGTTTATCGCTTTATGAATTTTGCACAACTGGTAGTTTGGCATCTAGTCGACATTTTTGAATGTGTAGGTTTCTGACAGAGACACAGAGCTTTTATTTTACTTTTGTTTTTAAACATCTCGATGTTGCTGTTGAAAGCCGCCAACTGCCAAAGAGAGTGTACTCAGCTTTGCCAGATTGATTTGTACTTTTTATAGGCCTGCATTGCTCCATAAAAGTTTATAACATTTGTCTTCTGTCAAATTGCAGTTTTTGATTAACGGCTGTAGTCGGGTGGACACTCGTTGCATTTTATTTTCTGTGACCTTGAAACTTTAACTTCTGAGTGCAGTTGACCAATCAGAAGAATGGTCTATGTACATGGATGAATGGATCGATGGATTGATAGATCGCTGGATAACTAGATCGATGGGTAGCTAGATCGATGGGGAGCTAGATCGATGAATAGATAGCTAGATCGATGGATGGATGGATGGATGGATGGATGGATGGATGGATGGATGGATGGATCGATCGATCGATCGATCGATGGGTGGATGGATACATAGATCGATGGGTGGATGGATGGATGCATCGATGGAAAGATAGATCAATGGATAGATAGATGGATAGATAGCTAGAATCGTTAAAGACAAGCGCCGGATAATTATCATGATGACAGATCCAAACGCAGTTCAAAACTGAAATTAGCCAGAAGGAAATCTATTTTATTCCACTTCTTCAAAAGATCCAGGAATTACCCATAACTCAAGCATTTCCCCAAAGGCGCCCGCATTTCTAGGATATGAGCTTGTAAATATTCAAGACGCGCAAATGCTATCCCCGGTAAGTAATTCAAAGTACGCGCAATCCGTTGCTCTATATGTTCATGTCCAATAATAATCACAGTGTCCGCTGCATGTCTCTGATGTCATCTTGCCTGTAATGGGAGGTCGTAAATATGGAAAGGGTAATATGTGGCCGCATACGGGACAATTCTATTTTGTACCGAGCGAAGCTGTCGCTCAACGACTAGCGTTGTGGCTGCAGAGTCAATCACGTTGGCCGATTCCCCTCGACGAGCTGATCTCGAACGAGGAGACCCCTGCAGTCTCCTGTCAATTCACATGTCTACAGAGATCCACCCAGCTTGATAAAGTAGTCACTCTGATGTTGTGCAGCACACTTGAAAAGGCTAATTACAGGACCAATCAATCTCTCTGTGGAGAGTCAGCGTTGCTGCCCGTCGGACTGTCAAGTACAGTTACCGACAATTACCCCCCTAGGCTGCCCCCCTCTTGCTCTCATTCACCCACCATGTGTTCCATTTATTTGCTTCCTTCTTCCCACACAGATAGTACCTTCCAATCCTCGACTAGCTTCTTGTTAATCTCGAGATGATCGCTTACCTTTTCACTCCGTTGCCTGCAGCAACATGATTGGGGGGAGAAGGGGAAAAGGAGGAATTGCGAAGGGGGAGGTCTTTCATTTCCGACAGTACAAAGTCGGAAGTCAATGCTAACTGCTGTTTTGATGCCGTAGCTGTTTCGCTCGAGTCAATAACAGGGGTGATGACCCAGTGAAAAAGCTAGACTCAAGAAATGCTAATTTCTAGCTACCTTTGACAACATCGGAATGATATCGGAATTCGAGTCTGTTGTCACTACTGGTGCCGTCAGAGCTGATGGGCGGAGAGCTTAGTCAGATGATAGATAAATGTTGCCTGATGGAATTGGAGTTGCTCAAGGTAAAGTGCTGACGTTTTTATTTGACTTTATCTTATTTGGTTTCTTTATTGGATTTTTATTTTGAAATCTTGCAAATTATTTCAGAGCTGTGGTCAAGTGGCTTTACAGCCCACAGGGGAGCGACAATATTGTACAGTATTTTACTGCAAATTCCCTCATTGTGGGACGAATAAAGGTTTTCTGATTTCTGATTTATATTATATATAAAAATATGTTATTTATTTTTTTATGTATTTTTAATTGCCGCATAATACAAAACAGCTTCCCAAATAAATAAATCTGCAGCTCGGTGTAGATCCAGTGTGCTTGCTCTTGCCATTATGCGCTTATCACTAGCGGCTAGTTTTACTATGATTGGCTATTCACTGGCCATTCATGTGACTAGCCAATCATAGTTTGTGATAACTGACGTTTACAGCGCCCGATAGCAGGCCTTGGCTTGCCAACTCAAACTCTTATTGGTTAAAGCAACAGTTTTATCGACCTTTATTTTTATGCTTCAGGGCCTGCAGAATCGATTGTGAAGGCGTACAAGCAGATTTCTGATCCTGGTAACAAATGATGGCTTAAATGTGATTGGTTAGATGCTTAAAAACAAAAACACACATCTGGAAGCAGCCCAACAAGGGAAAAGCAATGAAAGGAAGCTGAAAAATTTGGAATTATCGAATAAGAATTCTTTGACGAAATATAATTCACATCAGACTGTGATTCAGATATTTTTAGGCCAGCAGAGAAGGCCTTGCGGGCTCTGACGGCCCGCCACTGCTTGATACCATATTTATTTATTTATGTATTTATTTATTTATTTATTGTTTATTGTTTATTTATTTAAGAATAATAATAATAATAATAATAATAATAATAATAATAATAATACATTTGATTTATAAGCACCTTTCAAAACTCTCAAGGTCACTTTACAGTCACAGGATAAAGTTTTTCTGTGGGAGACCAGCGGCAGCCACATGCGCCAGCGATCACTCAACCCGGAAATAACTTGATAGATAGAAAGCTAGCTATCTAGCTAATGAATAGTTAGCTAGCTAAATAATAGCTAGCTAATAAATAGCTAGCACTCAACCCCTAAGTAACTCAGATAGAAAGCTAGCTAGCTAGCTAGCTCATGGATATCAAATAAATAGCTAATAGATAGCCAGCTAGACAGCTTACAGCCAGTTAGCTACATTGCTAATAGCTAGATAGCTAATGGATAGCAAATAAATAGTTAATATATCGCCAGATAGCCAACAGCTAGCTAGCTTACAGCCAGCCAGCTAATGAATAGCTAATAAATTGCTACTAGATAGTCAGATAGCCAACAGCTAGCCAGCTAACAGCCAGCCAGCTAGAAATCCAACAGCTATCCATCTAGATAGCTAATAGCTAGCCAGCTTGGACACTTTAGTCATTTTAAGGGAGTGCCAAATACTTTTTTACGTTCTTGGTGTAAAAAAAATTAAGAACCATTTTTCTTACGGCGTATTCATAGTATCGGTAGCTGGTATCGGCAAACTCCACCAGACATCCACTGCTCTCAAATAAAGGGCGGTATCAGCCTGATCGGATATCTGGTATCGGCATATGCCCGCCCCCAAATCATGTCAAGCATTAGAGCTTCTCATCGGCTTGGTCAAGTATCGAAGAAGAGCCAAGAAGTCATCCATCAAAGCCCACTTTTCATGTCCCGCGCAAATACCGCCCCTAGCATAGACTTTACAGCTCCCCAGACACCCCCCCCCCCCCAACCATCCCTGCGATCAGGTCATATATCGGCATGCCGGTGAAGTCGTTATTGGTGATGTGACAAGTTGGCGTTTGTGCTCCTGGAAGCTTTCGCAAAGCCCATTCGGTTTTTTCCTATTGACTTATAATGAGCACTCTGTAGATGCATTGTTGCTCGCAGCAGAGCCCTCGTGATGGATTTCAAGATTTACAGGCTTCGTTTTAGTCAAAACGCCAAAAGCGCCATTGCCGCCTGTCGAAAACGATGTGGCACAATATGTGCACCGCGATAACCAAGGACACTTTTATTAACTTTGTTTGAGTTATCATCCCTCCCGGAATTGCCGCGTTCGTTTAATATCTGCCTGGAGATTATCTAGGAATAGCTGCGTCAGCATTTTTTTGTGTTTTTTTAAATGAATTCTAATCTACCATCTATATTTGATATGTGCATTCATTGTTGCAATTTTTTTCCTGCTCATCTTTGAATAAGAGATAAAGACGGGAAGGGAAGGGAAGGGAGTGGTTAAATGGGCCCGGGGCATCTTTCCCAAAATATCGCAACGTTGTAACTGCATATTTGAAAACATAGTGACAATTTCGTCACCGGTCAGCAGAACTGAGATGCGCCATAAATGTAGACCAAACATTTCATTTTATGGTAAATGTCAATTTCAGTCCAAGTCATTATTTGTCCAATCCCACCCCCTTCCACCTCTGTTTTTTTTCCGGCACAAAGGAGGCGAGGATACGGGAGACAGGTAAGTAAGTACGTGCATGTTATGATGTGGGGCCCTTTTTCCATTCTATCATTCTTATCTGCGCCTCCTATAATGGGAAAATGTTGAACAAGCAAGCACAAGAGCAGTTTCTGAAAATGGAACATCTTCAACACATCTCGAAACTGTCCAAAAAAACTACAATAAAATTAAAAAAAATTATATATATACACAGTAAAGTCTCGTTATATCGATATTCAAGGGAGTCCGAAAAAATATCGATATAACCGGGACTATCGATATATCCGACCCTGTTTGCATGTAATTTTCTCCGTGCGTGCATAGAAATAGTATCGATATAACCGGGACTATCGATATATCCGATATCGATATAACGAGACTTTACTGTATATATATATATATATATATATATATATATATATATATATATATATATATATATATATATTACATTGATACATCAGTTTACGAACTTGGTTCCCAGAAAGTGTGTGTAAGGCGAAAAGTTCATCTGCCAAACATTTATTTCTCATTAGAAACCATAAAAAAGAGAATAATCCATTCCCAGGTCCCCATAAAACATAATTTTCTACTAAATAAGCCTTAAAACTACACAAAATATACCTTATTTTACGTATAATAAATGTGCTATGTTATGATCATGAAAGAAATAAACTGTACTGTATAATAAAGTCGTTTTATTGACCTTTGTGATGGTTGTTGATGGAATGGAGTGGCCTGTTTCCTCAGCATTAAACACTTGATGAGGAACGTAGCTATTGGGGCAATTCGCTATATGAACATCTTTTTGCATCGTTTTGTTTTTCTTGGACTTCCTGACACGTCATATCCTGCCCGCCTTTACATGATGTCATATCCTATACGTCACATCCTGTCCGTCTTTTATAACGGCTTTCCCAACACGTCTATCTTGCTCTCTTTGTCCCTCCTCAACCGACCTCACAATGTCTGTATCATATAATGACTATATAATAAAGGTGTTTTATTTACCTTTATGATAGTCGTTGATGTAGTTGCCTCTTGATAATATCCGAGTAAAGTTGCCATGCTTTCTCGGCGATAATACCCTCACACACTGTCCCCTGCTAGCTGCTTTTCGTTAATCCAAATCAACAAAAGTTTTTCAACCTCTTCTATTACCTGAGACTGTTGATGAGACAACACAGAAACACCCATAGCCACTTGTAGCAATGATCGATTTTGCATACTGCTACTGGGACGCTAAGTGGTTTGGTGTTCATCTGCCGAAAACTATTTCGTATGGCAAGATTATATTCTCGTGAATTAATGTTCGTAAGGTGAAAAGTTCGTGAGCTAAAGCGTTTGTAAGTTGAGGTATCTCTGTATTTTTTAATACCTTTTCAGGGTCAGAGGTCTTATCAGGTTGTCGGGTTACAGAGTGCATGAAAAGGATTGAATCTAAAATGAAAGTTCAAGTAATCAATTTCTTATTGGACTATGACAGCAACAACAAAAATGATTTTAATCCCCCCCCCCTACTCCCCCAAAAAAGTGTGCTTCTGATTTCACATTTTCCCATTATCAATTTACACACTGTCTAATTCTCCGATATTCCATTCCAAGTCATTCACAATGATCATTTTCCTCGCCAATTGCCTGCAGACGTGACTAAAAGTACTCAAATTCTTTTAAACCCTGTTTGTGTCTCTCCTGGCGATCGTCTTTGTCTTCTTCTTCTTCTTCTTCCTGCACTAATCACTGGCAGCATCCGCAACTGCTGAGACCATCTCTGCTGAGACCAGAGGTTAGATATGCTGCCCCTTCCCCCTCCCCGCCCACTATTCACTTGCCCCGTTTTTACTCAAGTCTTGAGCCACGTGCGTCTTGTCCGCTGATGCTTTTCCTCGTATTCATGAATTTCTTTCTCCCTTTCTCTCTCTGTGTGTCTCAAATGCAGGAACTCTCCATGGAGTCCGGCATCGACCCCGGCCAAGACTACTACGCGCAAGACTACTATAATTATGATCAAGGGTGAGCATACAGATGTCTTTTTCGCAAAATGGAACTCACCTCTTCTGGGCTTATTCTAAACAAATGAAGCAGGTGCGCGGCCATTACGTCATGAATATAAAAAATAAAATAAAAACATTGCAGAAGTAACCTTGAAAATAAGTACAGAGTGTGTCGTGTAGATTCGGTCAGGGGAGGGAAATGACTTGCAAATTGGTCAGGGAACATTTTTTAAGCATAAAAACAATCAAGTGTTGCTTTGTTTCGATTTCTTGTACTTGTCAATCTCACAATTTTCCATCTTAAAAACTTTCATATCTATACCGGCATAATTTTTACTGTCATACAAATGCAAAACGTTAGCATTCATTTTCTGTTCTGCAAGTCCTCTTGCATGGGTGTTTGGTCCAAACTGTGCAATTTTAAGACTATTTGGTGACAAAAATGGATCACTGACATAATAAATGAATTATTAATAATAATAATAAAAATAAAAATAATAATGATTATTTATTTATTTATTTTTACATTAATACTGTAAATGTATTTATGATCAATGTATTGATACATTTTGTGTATTTACATTGATAAATGTATTTAAATGAATATATAAGTAAATAAATATGTATTTTTATTTTTTTTATTAATTTATTTTGTCAGCAATCCACTTTTGTGGCCAAATGTTCTTCAAATGTATTTATTTACTTATTTATTTGCATTGATAAGTGTATTAAAATAAATGAATAAGTAAATAGATGAATAAATAAATACATAAATAAATACATTGTATTATTATTGTTCAATAAATACATAAATAAATACATAAAAATAAAGACATGAATAAATGAACACATGAACGAATGAATGAATAAATGAATAAATAAATAAATAAATAAATAAATAAATAAATAAATAAATAAATAAATAGAAAAACTGATACAGGTACATAGATACATAATACAGAAATAAATATATAAATATATAAATACATACATAAATACATAAATACATAAATAAATAAATACATAAATACATAAATAAATACATACATACATAAATGCATAAATAAATACATAAACAAATACATGAATACATACATACATAAATACATTAATAAATCGTCGCCTCTGTGACTACAGTGATTCCGCATTCATTCAGACCGCATTCCTTTGGAAACCGGATCAATTATGCTTACACGAGTTTGGCTCATGAAAAGACGATGTTGACTTTCTGATTCGGGAGCGTTTCAAGTTGCCAATTACACCTCCCGCATGGCATGAAATGGTGAGAACAAGCGACCGCAATTGTAACAGCTGCTGGGGAAATGTTAGCAGGTGACTACTTCGACATGAGGGGGCGGGGACTCCAATTGGATCCTTTTCACGCCGTTGAAAGAAACTACTGACGCCTTGACGGGCAATTTGCTTTGGCTAATGAGTGTGATCATCAGTGAGACGTGATACTTTTTTATCTGTATTTATTTGCGAGGTGTACCACAGGGCGAGGCTTCACTCTTAATTATCCGACAGTCCATGTCCTTGCAGTCACCGCACCACATTTTCATCTTTGAGTATTTTAATTGGCTCTTGGGAATTATTTTTGTTTTGCCGGCATATAAGTTTGCCACTTGAGCACGTTTGCATTCTAGTGGTTCATTTGATTGCTGTTACAACTCTGAGCAAATGCGTTTCAGCCCTTCCAATAAATAATTGGGCCGATACGCAAAATGACATGCGCTTCCTGTGTTGTTTAAATCTGTTTCGAAAGGTATGATCTCCCTCAGTATGGCAGTCGGAGGAGGTTGATCGCGCCAATGTATGATGAATATGGGGAGGCCATTATGGAAGATGATCGTTATTACTACAGTCCCCGTGGCCCTGAGGTACTCCGCCTTTTGCCATCATCCAAATGTCAAGCATCGCTTTCCTAAAGTGCGCACAGTTTATGATTGAACGAGCTCCGTGGCGGCGGTATCATCGGTACCAAAGGATGATGAATTGAATATCGCTGTCGTAGGGGCGAGGCAGAGGAAGGGGCCGCGGCAGCGGCCCTAGGGGCCGAGGTCCACCAAGGAGGGTTGCGTTTAGGGATGAGGAAGCAATCGAGCCGGCTGAACCAGAAGCTGACGCGGAGCCGTCCACTGCTGCCAAGAAGCTGAAGTCTGTCATCAAACTCAGCAAACTTCTGGCAGCCAGCAAGAAAGCAACGCAGGCGTCTGTTGCTGCTGGCCCGTCTCCATGGAAGAAAGCCAAAATGTTCAAGATGTTTGGCGTCAGGAAAAAAGATAAGGATTACGCCAAGCTGATGTCAGCCCGCCGAATTGACAGTCTGGAGAGTCTGAGTGATGGGCAAACACCCGGTGGACCCATCGACAGAAAGTCGGGCGCTCGCAGCCATCTTGGTCAAGTTTTGAAGAAAATCAACATTGGTATGAAGTTGCAGGCACGCAGAAGGTCGCACGGGAGCGCAAGCGTTACTGGCAGCGAGAGGGATGAGGAGGCTTCACAAGTGACGAGCGAAGAGGAGAAGAAATCAAAAGTGTCCATTAGTGTGACGGAAAGTGAGCCAGAGGCGGGAACAAGCGGGAGCACCAAGGACAAAACCTCAGATGAGGAGTCCTCAGAGAAAACCAGCGTGGACACAGAGTACCTGAAAGTGGATTTAGATCGGGACGACGCCAACGAAAGCACCGTGGACTCAGAAGAAGAGCCCGACGGAGACCCTGGGGATTCCGATGGCGAAAGCACCTCTGAAGGGGAAGAAACTGAAAATAAATCAATTCCTGAGAAAGAATCCGTTACTGAGAAAGAGTCGGGATCCGAAAAAGAAACTGAATCTGAGAAGCCGTCAGGGACAGAGAAAGAGTCTGAAACAGAGAAGGACTCTGGTTCAGAGCAAGAGTCAGAAACAGAGAGATACTCTGAGTCCGAATCCACCAAAGCATCTGATTCGGAGAAAGGAACAGGGACGACAACAGAGAAGGGGTCAGGATCAGAATCGGATGAGGAGTCGGACGAGAAAGAGACGAGCAGTAGCGCTAAAGACAACAGCTCCACTGTCCGCTCAACCATTGGATCATCGGCAACTGAGGCTAGCAAGGAGAGTAGTGACACTGGCAGTGGCAGTCGACGGGGTAGTAGCAGTAGTAGTGTGAGCGGAAGCACCACTGAAAGCAGGAGTCAGAGCGGCAGCAGGACTCATAGCGGTCGTGGAAGTCTCACAAGTCAAAGTTCAAGCACCCGCAAATCTGGCTCTTTATCAGGTTCAACTGTGAGGTCATCGCAAAAGACCGAAACGTCAGCGAGCACATTAATATCTGAGAAGTCCAGCGAGGAGTTGAGCGAAGCCGAATCTGGAACAGGAACAGTCAGCGAGGCAGAGTCGGGGTCAGCCAGTGAAGGGTCTTTTTCTAAAGGGTCCGGACACAGTAAAATATCTGGTTCAGACTCCGTCAGTGGGTCGTGCAAAGGCAGTCAGGTGATTGAGGACAATTCTTTGAGCAGTAAGAGAAGTTCCTCAGTTACCGGGTCCACCGGCAGTGGCAGTCCGCACTCCCGAAGGTCTATCCTGACACACAGGACGGAAACCACAATCACAGAGGAGAGCGAGGAAGAAGTATCAGCATCGGAGTCCGCCGTAGAAAGCATAAAGTCCGCCGCAGAAAGCAAAGAGTCCACCGCAGAAAGCAAAGAGTCCGCCGCAGAAAGCAAAGAGTCCGCCGCAGAAAGCAAAGAGTCCACCGCAGAAAGCAAAGAGTCCACCGCAGAAAGCAAAGAGTCCGCCGCAGAAAGCAAAGAGTCCGCCGGTGACGTGAGCGAAAAATCCTCATCCGAAAAGTCCAGTGTGGCCGACCCCGTGCCATCCACCTCTTACACCAGCACCCCATACCTTTATCCATCCGACATCAGGAGCATCAGCGGCACTTCTGAAGAGACTTACGGAGGATTGTCGGCAATTACCGAGGTCGATGAAGACGCCATCTCCACGGAGAAATCTGCTTCGGAGGCCAGTAAAGACACCGGAGAAAGTGAGGCGACGTCAGATTCCGATTCCGAGTCGGAGAGGGACCTCACGGCCTTCTAGAAAAACACGATTGTCATTGTCAAGTAAGAGAGCATTGGCGATCTCTGCATGGGAGTGAACACTCGTGTGCTTTCGTCTTCTCCAAGTTCCACTGAAGCTCACTTCTTCTGCTTTGCCTCTAGACTGTTACTAAAAAAGTTCTTTCCCATCTTCTGAGTTTGCTTTGACAATTCTCTCTTGGGTCTATATCACTGGTTCTTAATCTTGTTGGAGGCACCGAACCCCACCAGTTTCATATGCTCATTCATCGAACCCTTCTTCCAATGACTGTTACTTCTAACTGCAGACTAGACTAAGGGGTGGACCTCTATGGCGGAGGATCCAACAAACCCCTGAGACCGACTCACCGAACCCCTAGGGTTTGATTGAACCCAGGTTAAGAACCACTGGTCTATATGATTGTGTGAAGGTCGACCGTCGTCCTCTTCTTTGTTGTGGTATTCTGCAACAATACCATGTACTGGTACCAACCGATTTCCATGCTCTTTTTCTCAGCTGGGGAGAAAGAAACGAACAATGACGGCAGTCGATCGAGAAACCGAGTCCACCTCCACAGGAGAGGAGAGCTCCAGCGAGACGCAGAGGTGCCGAGCGCCCGGCAGCCACGGCAACGTCAACGGGAACATCTACCTTGCTCAGAACGGCACGATTGTTCGAACCCGACGGACGCCCCACGCTAACAACCTCAAGGTGGGTTCCCAGTTTAAAAAACTGGACAAGCTAGGGGTGACTCACGAAGAGCCGTCGCCCATTGTGAGTGTTGAGGGCCTCGATGGCATCGCGGACGACGGGGCTGGGACGTGCGTCGTCCCGCCCGATACGGACGTCGGTCTTAACGCCTCTTGCGGCTCGCTGGGCTCTGGCCTGAACGCACTGAAAAGTTCCGGTTCAAAAAGCAGTCTGGGAAGATCCTCGCTCAGCAGGAATAGCGGCGACGAGGAACTGGAGACTTCGGTGGACATTCGCAAGGCCAGCAGGGAGACGCTGCCGGCCCACAGCGATCACGCCATATCGGATGAGGAGGACTTGTGGATGGGACCTTGGAATAACCTGCACATACCAATGACCAAACTCTGACTCATCTGGCCTGAACGTGAACTTGCCTTTAAAGGACAACCGACACCATTTTTTTGTTTCCTAACTGACATCAGAAAAACGTTTTATAGCATCTAAAATATCCAAAACACACAGGCTTATATTTTTAGTCAAATGCAAAACGCCAATAAAAATGAGTTAAAGTGTCCCAAAACTGCCACATAACGAGCTCGGAACTGGGGAGATTTAGAAAGTCCCGCCCCTTTGTTCGTGACATCACTATTGGTCACACACTGCTTTGCCCCAGAAACAGAACAATGGCTTCAGAGAGTTCAGATTCTGAGAAGATGCTTTCTTGTTACTCATCCAATTATGAATATGATTCAAATAGTTCTGAAGAGGAAAGCATAAATGTTTGCAATCGATTAAAGAAGTCCTTCCGTATCAATTCCAGCCATCTGGACTCCAATGTAGCGCCCAGAAAATGCACAAGATGGCGCACAAGCTCCATTGAAAATGGGCTGATTTGTCTGCTGGGAATTTTTGTAAATTTACACCTTCTTTATGCGTGTTACCGTAATTGGCTGCGACACACAACGATTCACCATTGCGTTATTTATGTAGTTTTCCTTTCGCCATCAACACAATGTTTTCTGACCAAACAAAGTACCCAAAATGCATTGTGTGTCGCTTTCATGGTCAGGGGCGTTCCAGACGTGACGTTATGTCAGGCATCGTCATCAACTCGAAAACAAGACTTCCTGAATATTCAGCGAGAGTCTTAAAATGTACGTAAAATATAGCGATATGCAGTGGAATCTTTGTAAAATATGCTCAGTAGAAGTCATTTGAAGTGATTTTACAAATTATGGACGCAACTTGTCCGGAGGTGTCGGTTGTTCTTTAATGTGTGATTTTAA
The DNA here is from genome assembly GCF_051943395.1 of Hippocampus bargibanti. NCBI lineage: Eukaryota > Metazoa > Chordata > Actinopteri > Syngnathiformes > Syngnathidae > Hippocampus > Hippocampus bargibanti. Next base: position 20,091,861 of record NC_142746.1, read on the forward strand.
TTGTTTTTGTTTTATTGGCTTGGAGTTTCACAAATAACTGTGTGCCTCGACTGTAAAATCCCTTAAGTTCCTTTTGTTTTTAATTTGTATTGACCAGTCAACAAACGAGCCGCATTCGATCCACCCTTTTTTATTTTGGACACTTCAATGCCTGCAGATCGATTTTCATTGAGCGATGCCTTGTTTTTTTGTTTTGATTTGTTTTTTGTTTTTTTTTGGTCACATCAATCACCTACTGTGAAATTCTTCAAATTCCTTTTGTTTTTAATTATTATATATTATAATTATATTGACGAATCAACAAACGAACCGCACTCGATCCACCATTTTTATTTTGTACGCTATGATGCCTGCAGATCGATTTTCATTAAGCGATCAAATTTTTGTTCTTTTGGTCACATCAATCACCGACTGTAAAAATCTTCAAATTCCTTTAGTTTTTAATTTATATTGACGAATCAACAAACGAACCACTGTCGATCGCCCATTTTCATCTTTGTCACAGTTTGCAAGGTGGTGATGGCGGTTGTGGATCCTAAAATAAGCAGGCCGGAGGGAGCAGCAGGTTGTATTTGACATATTGTATTAAAATAAAGTCAGCAGGAACAAAATCTAAAACATCAAAATCATCTGAACAGAAAAATACAAAGTATCAAAGAAAACCAAGAGTCAAAGTCTGCCAAGATGAAACAAACTTGACAGGGTGCAGAAAACACATGCACAGCATACAATGCATACACAATGCACTGCAAAATGCAATGACCCGACCCCGAATGGTTGTGCCGGGAGTTCTTTTGACTGCCACTGATTAGAATGACCAACACCTGTGCAGCTGCAGGCAGGGCCGACAGCGCTACCCGTTGGTCGCCAACCAGATCATGACAATTTTGTACACTACGATGCCTGCAGATTAATATTCATGGCTTATTTTTTGGTCACATCAATCACCGACTGTAAAATTCTTTAAATTCCTTTTGTTTTTAATTAATTTTGACGAGTTAACAAACGAGCCGCACTCGATCCACCATTTTTATTTTGTACACTACGATGCCTGCAGATTGATTCTCATTGAGCGATCGCTTGTTTTTCACATCAATCATCGGTAAAGATCTTTTACTCTACAAAGTTTATGATAAGCAAATTATAAATGCAGGTCTACGATGAGACCATGCTTATTTCCGAGAATTATTTTAGAGGGCGCTCATGAAGATTTATTAAAAAAATAATATTTGAAAAAAAAAAGATCTATATATCTACAAAATTATTTTCAAGATTTTTGTATTGGGATAACGATGGAAGCTACATGACGATCTGTGTTGTTTTTTTGTGAGTTTCCAATGAGTGACAGATGGTGTTTTTTGGGGTGGGGGGGTTTAATGATGGGATAGATTTCCAACTCATCAGGAACTTCATCAAGAATGCAAGCGGGTCAAAAAAAAAGGACTTTGGTGCTTTTGAAGTGACATGTGACATGCCTTGGATTAATTTCACTACTTTCACACCCCTCGGAAAAACCGTGGGTTACACTATGGGTGGATGCAAGTGTGTCTTTGTGACAACGGGTGGAATGCTTGGAGTGTGTTTACTCCCCCCCCCCCACCTCCATTCCTTCCCACCATGCGACTTCTTAAATTGCACAATTGAGGAAAAGTTGAATAAAAGGTTGCACATCGGCTAAAATATCAGCCTGCATGTTTTGTGTATTTAAGATGCTATAAAACGTTTTTATGATGTTAGTTAGGACACAAAAAAACAGTGTCGGTTGTCCTTTAAGTAAGTTGTCTGTCATCCGGCACCCAGAAGAAAAAAAAACAAACAAACAATGGATCTCTCCGGTAGATTCCTGTTGATTTATTCCACATGTGTAGGATGACATTAGCCTTTTTCATTCGGCAGTCAATCATAACCAAAAGCTCTGCCAGTCAAATCGACGGGGGGGGGGGGCGTTTTGAAGGTTGGCTGTTCAGAGAGTAGCAGTGAGACGAGCGCCAATGTGGAGTTGCTTCAAAAGAACGCGCTTGCAAATAGGTCAGGATCGGAACCTCGTTCAACGCCAACGTCGGCGCAGCGTGTCTTCAAATTTGCCAATTTTGGGCTTTTTTTAGGGAAAAAGCCAGAAAGTGAGGCGTTAAAAAACTCATTTTTGTTCCAGGTGAATAAAAATGTAACATATCCGGAAATAAAAACGGTTGATTCCACGATTGTAGTGTAAATTAAACTATTTATTAGCTAGCTGTTAGCTAGCGAGCTAGCTAGCGAGCTACCTAACTATTTATTAGCTAGCTATTGACGAGCTAGCTAACTATTTATTAGCTAGCTATTATCTAGCTAGCTAACTATTAGCTCGCGATTAGCTAGCTAGCTAACTACTTGTTAGCTAGCTATTAGCTAGCTAGCTAGCTTTCTAACTATCAACTTACTTCCGGGTTGAGTGATCGTTGAGTGAACATTCATCAATTGTTAGTGCAACGAAGGTTTTGCTCACAATCAGAATCAATCATCTTTATTGGCCAATTAAATTAAACTATTTTTAATTAAACTATTTATTAGCTAGAAGTTAGCTATCTAGCTCGCTCGCTAGCTAACTATTTATTAGCTAGCTATTATCTAGCTAGCTAACTATTTATTAGCTAGCTATTATCTAGCTAGCTAATAGCTAACTATTTATTAGTTATCTATTATCTAGCTAGCTAACTATTTATTAGCTAGCTATTATCTAGCTAGCTAATAGCTAACTATTTATTAGTTATCTATTAGCTAGCTAACTATTAGTTATCTATTAGCTAGCTAGCTAACTATTTATTAGCTAGCTATTAGCCAGCGAGCTAGCTATTTATTAGCTAGCTATTATTTAGCTAGCTAACTATTCATTAGCTAGATAGCTAGCTTTCTATCTATCAAGTTATTTCCGGGTTGAGTGATCGCTGGCGCATGTGGCTGCCGCTGCTCACCCACAGAAAAAAAAACTTATCCTGTGTCTGTAAAGTGACCTTGAGAGTTTTGAAAGGTGCTTATAAATCAAATGTATTATTATTATTATTATTATTATCCTGTGTTATTTGGGCTTTGAAGTTGAAAATGCTTTTACCATATTTCACTTATTTATTTACATGTTTGAAGTTTCAAATTTGCCACAGATTTTAGCAATCATCGTCGAAGCTGACATGTTTCATTTGCTTTCATGGACCATATAATATGACGTGGTGGTCCAGATGAGGCCCCCGGGCCTCAGCTTTGACACCGGTGTGCTTTAACTAATCCAAAATTGTTTTATTTTTGCTTCTGCAGTGTTCAATTTTTTATTTTTTTGGTTGAATTTGTCATCACCGGTGAAGGAAAAGAAATGCTACTGGCTCTCAACAGTCGATACTATTAGCATTCGTGGTAGAGACTACTACTCAATTTCACATTTCTGGTCAATTTGGAGTCGTCAATTAACATAGAGAGAGCGATTATGTAAATATCCTCCAGAAAGGCTTGAATCCCAAAACACACACAGAAAAAAACCGCTAACCACACGCTTCACCGAGCCACTCTCAGCCCACAACTTTATTTTTGTCCCTACCAATTGGATTAAAACGATCCTCCAGGGCTCCGTCTCAGATTCATACACCCCCCCCCCCATCCCCCGATTATGTCTCTTACTGGATTAAATGACGGGCATAAAAACCAACACGTCTCGATGCTAATGTACTTTTGCAAAAAGAACCTTGAATCCCATGTTCCCACAAAAAAAGAAACAAACAAGATTAACGTCTGGGTTGTATTTGTTGTCTCAAAATGGGATTTTGACAAACCCAAGGGTACAGAAAAAAAAATCACATTACATTGAAAAGTGCTCAAAGGTTAACAAAACACACGTGAAATTTGGAAAGCGGCTCTTGTCCACATTTACACTTCGAAATCGAGCGCGTTGACCCGATTTTAGGATCCGATTCACCCATTTGGGACTGCAATTAACATGTTAGCGATCGCTAACCAAACACTGTGGTCGAAAACGCTAGCTAGCAAGCTTTCTATCTATTTGAGTTACTTCTGGATTGAGTGATAATTAGCTAACGCTTAGCTAGCTAGCTTTGTAACTATTTGAGTTACTTCTTGAGTTACTACTTGAGTTACTTATGGGTTGTCCAGGTTTAGCTAACTCCTAGCTAGCTTTCTATCTATTAAAGTTACTTCCGGGGTGAGTGATTATTAGCTAACTCTGAGCTAGCTAGCTAGCTTTCTATATATTTGAGTTACTTCCGGGTTGAGTGATTATTAGCTAACTCTTAGCTAGCTAGCTAGCTTTCTATCTATTTGAGTCACTTCCGGGTTGAGTGATTATTAGCTAACGCTTAGCTAGCTAGCTTTGTAACTATTTGAGTTACTTCTGGGTTGTCCGGGTTTAGTGATTATTAGCTAACTTTTAGCTAGCTTTCTATCTATTAAAGTTACTTCCGGGGTGAGTGATTATTAGCTAACTCTGAGCTAGCTCGCTAGCTTTCTATATATTTGAGTTACTTCCGGGTTGAGTGATTATTAGCAAACTCTGAGCTAGCTTTCTATCTATTAAAGTTACTTCCGGGGTGAGTATTATTAGCTAACTCTTAGCTAGCTAGCTTTCTATCTATTTGAGTTACTTCCGGGTTGAGTGAACGCTGGCGCGTGTGGCTGCCGCTGCTCACCCACAGAAAAACTGATTCTGTTACTGTAAAGTGACGTTGAGAGTTTTGAACGGGGGTCTCAATATTTATGCTAAAAAAATGACTGTCGGCGTTAGCATCTTGGCCCAATTTCAAAGATGCCGCTAGCATCGTGCGGTGTAACTTTTTTTTCGGGGGGTGGGGGGGGGGGGGTTTGAAATGGATCCCATCTCATGTCAAAATATTGAGTGGCGTTCCTTCTCCGCTTTGAACTATTCCCATCAGCCCTTGCAGCGTCTTTTTTTTGGGGGGGGGAGTGGGGAGGGGGTCCAGGCTCGGTCTGTTATTAGCAACAGAGCCGCACTTCTGAGGATGCGGCATTCCCGCGCGAGAAACACGCTCGCCATCTGCCGTAAACTCACTTTATGTAAGGGCTCGCTTGTTATTTTCATTAACATGCTCAAGCTTTTATTTTGAAGGTAAACACACTGAATGTTTTTTGTGCTCTGGAGCGTCAACGAGGGACACCCGGGGATGCTGTCGTCATGTCGTGAGTATTCTCCGTGCTCATTTTTCATTCATTCTGGATTTTGACAGGCACAAAAATATGACTTCATAAATGCAACCTGTATGCATATATTCTTGATCATTAGCCAAGAGCTTAATTTGGCGATATGATTGTATTATACTGCCCCCCCCCCCTCCACCTCATTGAATTACTCATGGCAGATAAATGCTACTTCATATCATTATATCATAACTTGGTGTTGGTTTGACTCCCTGGTGCTTTCTACTATCTTTGTGACTGCTTTATTTTTCTATATTATTTTCCTATATAGGATAGCTGTCCATGTTAAGCGCTTTGTTACAGTTTCAGCTGTTATTAAAGCGCTATATAAATCAATATATATTGTATTGATGTAGTTGTTTGGTTGGCTCGCTATCTATCTGGCTAGCTATTGGCTGGCTATCTGGCTAGATATTAGCTATCTGGCTAGCTAGTAGCTGTTTAGCTAGCTAGCTATTTGAGTCAGGAAACACATTAGCTATCTAGCTATCTATTAGCGAGATGGATAGCTATTAGCTATCTAGCTAGCTTTATATCTATGAGTTATTCCGGGTTGAGTGAACGCTGGCGCGTGTGGCTGCCGCTGCTCACCCACATAAAAAAAACTCTCCTGTGACTGTAAAGAGAGTTTTGAAAGGCGATTATAAATTAAATGTATTATTATTATTATTATTATTATTATTATTGTTTTTATTATTATTATTAGCTATCTGGCTGGCTAGCTAGCTATCTAGCTAGCTACATCACATTTATTCACTATCTGGCAGGCTGGCTATCTAGCTAGATATCTGTTGGCTAATGATTGGCTAGCTAGCTAGCTTTCTATCTATTTGAGTTACTTCCGGGTTGAGTGAAAGCTGGCGCGTGTGGCTGCCGCCGCTCACCCACAGAAAAAAAAATCCTGTGACTGTAAAGTGACCTTGAGAGTTTTGAAAGGTGCTTAGAAATGAAATGTATTATTATTATTATTATTATTATTATTATTATTATTATTGGATTATGTACTGAGAACTTCAATTCAATTTCAAGTTGTAATTTTCATTAGCAAAGCAAATGACAAAAGTTTTTCAGGTGTTTCCGTTGCACCCTGTCGACATGCAAATCTACCAAATGAGTCTTCAGATGCTCTTAATCCATGCGAAATTCCTCAAAGGACCTTAACTTGATGAACCGCACCAAAATAATCCATTTCATAAACACTCGGTGAGTCCTCTTCAGGGCATGCGGAGGCTTTTTAATATTCCCCACTGATCGATTTGACTCTTCCCCTTTTCGCAGTGGAGGCCCGCGGCTCTAGATTACGCTGGTGCGCACTCCGCTCGCTGATTACCCCGGTCCATCTTCATGTGGCACAGATGTGTTGGAGATCCAAACATGACCTCAAGTGCTGTTCAAATTCATCGCAGCGCGCAGGAGTGATGAGCAAGAGTCTCCCAAAAAAAGTAGCTGAAGTGAATTCAAAGGTGAAAATTGCTGTTTTCTAACAAGTACCGTATTTTCTGGTGTATAAGAAAGCTAGCTAGATAGCTAATAGTTAGCCAGCTCGCTAATAGCTGTCTATATAGCTAATATGTTTCCTGACTCAAATAGCTAGCTAGCTAGACAGCTACTAGCTAGCCAGATAGCTAATATCAAGCCATATAGCCAGCCAATAGCTAGCCATATAGATAGCTAATAGCTAGCCAGCCAAACAACTAATAGCTCGACAGCCAACAGCTAGCTAGATAGATAGCTCACAGCCAGCTAGATAGCTAATATCTAGATAGTCAACTGGATGGATAGCTAATAGTTAGCAAGCCAGCCGACTAATAGCCAGCTAGATAGCTCATATGTTTCCTGACTTGACTTGAAGATTGTATAAAACAGCTAGTCAGATAGATAGGTAATAGCTAGCCAGCCAAACAACTAATAGCTAGCCAGCTAAACAGCCAACAGCTAGGTAGCTAAATAGCTAAGAGCCAGACAGATAGATAGGCAACATCCAGCTAGATAGCCAACCAGATAGATAGCTAATAGATAGCAAGCCAGTCGGCTAATAGCCAGCTAGCTAGCTAGATAGCTCATGTTTCCTGACTTGACTTGAACATTATAAAAACAGCGGCGGAAGTTAAAAACAATAACAATAACAACAAAAAAGGCTATATATTTGCTATCTATTCGCTATCTGGCTGACTATTTAGCTATCTAGCTAGCTATCTATTCACTATCTAGCTAGGTATCTGTTGGTTATTGATTGGCTAGCTAGCTAGCTTTCTATCTATTTGAGTTACTTCCGGGTTGAGTGAACGCTAGCGCGTGTGGCTGCCGCTGCGCACCCGCAGAAAGACTTATCCTGTGAAGTGACCTTGAGAGTTTTGAAAGGTGCTTATAAATGAAATGTATTGTTATTATTATTATGATAGATAGATAGATAGATAGATAGATAGATAGATAGATAGATAGATAGATAGATAGATAGATAGATAGATAGATAGATAGATAGATAGATAGATAGATAGATAGATAGCTAATAGATAGAAAATAGATAGCTAGCTAGGTAGCCGACTAAATCGCTAGCGAGCTAGCTAGATAGCCAGCTAGACAGATAGCTGGATAGCTAGATAAATAAAAAGAAGTGAACAAAAAGATGGTGCTAAAAGTTGCCCTGAGAAGTGTTTCGTATCACACACTGAATAAAGATTTCCATGTAGGAAAAAATGTTTTTCAAATTGTTGGAAAATATATCGATGTAATTTTTTAATGAATAGATGAATGGTGTGGTGTATCACATTATTGTTTCAGTGGTGTGATTTAAATTATATTTATAATTATCTATATAAATGGATTTTTTAATGGAACAATACGAATTAAAATCGTATATAATGGTCTGTTATTTTTAAAAATATTAGTATTATAACAAAAACTATATTTAACAAATAAATAATAATGTACTGGCTGCACATGCCAGGTTTAGAGATGCCGACGGTCCCCAAAATGGCCACGAGATGGCGGCTGTCACCCATGGCAGTGCGACGGAAATGTACACTGATGAAAATAACTCAAAAAATAAACAAATCAAAATCGTAAAATATCATTTTAAAAATATGTGAGGCTGTCAGAGCTCAAGTGCATATTTTCTCGTGCTGTCCTAGGACATTGTAGCATACTTGGTGCAAGATATATGCTGCGGCTTTATTAAACCACTAAATGGGGACATGCTGTAAGCGATGATGCCGTAATTCTCTTGGACCCAAAAAACGTAACTGTAAATCAAATTTAATATCGACTGTTATGATATTCTACGACTCTCGTCTTATTCCACGTTGACTTGTGGGGAAAATCCTAATGAGGTGGTACTTTGAATAGAACTTAAAACCCTTATAATTATTTATTTATTCTGAAAAAATCTTTCCATCCAGGATGGTGTTGGCATCCATGTTTTTTTTTTTTTTTACTGTATATGTTTTCATCCTCCATGCTTGCTAACACACGGATGACAACAGATCAGCATCTATTTTCAGGAAGGGTGCCGTTTAAGCGGCGGTCCATCATCATCTGCTCATTTCCTGCGGCTATTAAAAAAGCAGGCTTCGCAAAAATAGGCACAAGCCGGGCCGCAGACGTAGCTATCTTTGGTGGGGGGCGGGAGGGGGGGCGTTCAATTTCATTAGATTAAAAATGGTCTCCTAATGTTTGCCACATGCGCCAGCGTTCACTCAACCCGGAAGTAACTCAAATAGATGGAAAGCTGGCTAGCTATCTAACGGATAGCCAATAGATAGCCAGCTAGACAGTTAGCTGCCTAGCTAGATAACCATACAGCTAATAAATAGTGAGCTACATAACTAGCTAACCAGATAGCTAATAGATAGCAAATGGATAGCAAATAGATAGCCAGCTAGGAAGATAGCTAATATATATCAAATGGATAGCAAATAGCAATCTAGCTAGGTAGCTAGCTAGATAGCTATAGATAGCTATAGATAGCCAGCCAGGTAGCTAGCTAATAGATAGCAAATAGATAGCCAGCTAGGTAGATAGCAAATAGATAGCCATTTAATTATAATACCATAGCACATTTATTATACATAAAATAAGGTATATTTTGTGTAGTTTTAAGGCTTATTTAGTAAAAAAAATGTTTTATGTGGACCTGGGAACGGAGTATTCTAGCTAGGTAGCTAGCTAGATAGCAAAATGATAGCAAACAGATATCCAGCCAGGTAGCTTGCTAATAGATAGCATACGGATGGCAAATAGATAGCCAGCTAGGTAGATAGCTAATCGAAAGCAAATGGATAGCAAATAGCTATCTAGCTAGGTAGCTAGCTAGATAGCAAATAGGTAGCAAATGGCTAGCAAATAGATAGCCAGCCAGGTAGCTAGCTAATAGATAGCAAATGGATAGCAAATAGATAGCCAGCTAGGTAGCTAGGTAGATAGCAAATAGATAGCCATTCAATTATAATACCATAGCACATTTATTATACATAAAATAAGGTATATTTTGTGTAGTGTTAGGGCTTATTTAGTAAAAAAAATGCTTTATGGGGACCTGGGAACGGATTATTCTCATTTTAAGGGTGTCCTATGGGAAATTATTTTTTGAGATACACACTTTTTGCCTTTCACTCTCTGTCTGGGAACACATTAAGTTGAGAAGCCTAGGTATCACTGTAGAGGTTTGAGTGACGGAAAAGCCTCGCCGCCGCATCTCGTCTCGCGCCAGCCGGCATCCCCGAGTCCATTCGGAACACAGTGGCGACGTTCTTCCAGACATCAGGCCAGCACTTTAATAAGGTGCCCAGGCTTTTCGCTCCTTGTTGATTTTTACAAGGGCACAACATGGGAGTTTCTAAGCAAACAACCTCATTGGGTGTCGCGCTTGTACGCAGCCAGACTTGTCGCGGCTGCCATGTCAATGCAGTAGGCGGCCTTGTTCTAAGGTAATTAAGGCAAAATGATTTAAACGTCGTGCGGTTTGGACATTGCGGCGAGCCGGTCAACGAGGTGTGCGGAGTCGCCTGGTTTTTTTTTCCAAATGAGTATTTTACCCCCAAACCGCCATTTGTGCCAATGTCGCTCAAACCGCCGCTTTCCCACACCCACATCTCACTTGAGTGGGGTATGTGCACATGCTCACATACCAGATGAGTAATTGTTGGGTTTAATTTTTTTTTTTTTTTTTTGGGGGGGGGGGGGTTAAAACAGTAGCTGGTTCAAGTAACATAGGCTAAGAAATGTACAGACTTTTTTTTTTTAAATGTGAAAAAATATGTGGAACTGGTCGCAGCTTGGAATTGAAGCGGATTTACAGTTGTGGGACAGAAGATGTGAGACAATCTATTTTCGTCAATGACTGCTACAGCTTTGTTTTTGCTTTCAACATTTAGCTTGTAGCAGACGTGCACATTTCACCATGATGTCCTGAATCAATTGGTGAAAAGGACGTTTTGGCTAATAAAAACTCATCCAATCCAATCCAAAAAATGAAATTAGGTTACCAGGGCTGTTCGGGTTTGCGTTAGCATGAAGTTAAATTTCAGTTTTATTATGTGTTTTTTTGAAAATGTGAAAATGTATGTGGAACTGTCGCGGCTTGGAATTGAAGCGGATTTACAGTATGTGGGACAGGAGATGTGAGGCAATCTCTTTTCGTCAATGGATGCTACAGCTTTGTGTTTACTTTCAACATTTAGTTTGTACAGTAACATGCACATTTCACCATGATGTCCTTGTTCCACTGGTGAAAAGGACACTTTGACTAATAAAGGCTAATTATTCAAGCCAATCCAAAATATTAAATTAGGTTTACGGGGGCGGGGTGTTTGGGTTCAAGTTAGCGTGAAGTTAAATTTGAGTTGTATTATACTTTTTTTTGAAAATGTGAAAATGTATGTGGAACGGTCGCGGCTTGGAATTGAAGCGGATTTACAGTATGTGGGACAGGAGATGTGAGGCAATCTCTTTTCGTCAATGGATGCTACAGCTTTGTGTTTACTTTCAACATTTAGTTTGTACAGTAACATGCACATTTCACCATGATGTCCTTGTTCCACTGGTGAAAAGGACACTTTGACTAATAAAGGCTAATTATTCAAGCCAATCCAAAATATTAAATTAGGTTTACGGGGGCGGGGTGTTTGGGTTCAAGTTAGCGTGAAGTTAAATTTGAGTTGTATTATACTTTTTTTTGAAAATGTGAAAATGTATGTGGAACGGTCGCGGCTTGGAATTGAAGCGGATTTACAGTATGTGGGACAGGAGATGTGAGGCAATCTCTTTTCGTCAATGGATGCTACAGCTTCGTTCTTGCTTTCAACATTTAGCTTGTAGCAGATGTGCACATTTCACCATGATGTCCCGGATCCACTGGTGAAAAGGACACTTTGACTGATAAAGGCTAATCCAATCCAATCAAAAAAATGAAATTAGGTTTACAAGGGGTATAATAACAATAATAATAATAATAATAATAATAATACATTTCATTTATAAGCGCCTTTCAAAACTTTACAGTCACAGAAGAAAGTTTTTCTTTGGGTGAGCAGCGGCAGCCACATGCGCCAGCGTTCACTTAACCCGGAATCACTCAAATAGATAGAAAGCTAGCGAGCTAGCTAATAGATAGTTAATAGCTAGCTAGCTAGATAGCTCACAGATAGCTTGATAGATAGCTAATAGATAGCGAGCTAGATAGTTAGATAGCTAATAGACAGAAAATAGCTAGCTAGTAGCCAGCTAGTTAGTTAGTTAGATCTCCTCATCAATGTGCCGTTAGCCAAACTTTTAATTCAAAAAGTTATTTTTGTTCACGAAAGCACATGTAATACGACATTACCTTTTTGGCCAGCCATATTGGATTCAAATTTTAAATCGCGGCAAAAGTTGTTAGCAATATTTGACTGTCGCTTTCGTGTTCGGTTGTTAATCAACTGGTTGTTGATGATTTGCCATCGCAAGTGCGTCTTTCAGCTGAGTTTGCAGTTGCTCTCGCCTTGAAGAAAGAGTGCCTCGGTTTAGCCGTTAGCATGTTGTTAGCGTACTGTGTGTGTATATGTCTCTGTGTGTGTGTGTGTACTTAAAAGTCTTGGTACCAGCCAGACTGCTTGGATGTGGTTTGCAACATCTGTGTGGTCCTCACTCCAGAAGAAGACAGACAGGGCAGAGACAGAGACTGTGGGGGAGGTGGAGGGGGTACCAAAGGAGGGGCAACCGGGACCCCAGGACTGTTTTTTTTTTTTTTTTAGAGTGACGTCCCTCCATTTTTGCTACTTTGCTGTCATGGTGGTGTTGCTTAAACGCAGTCAGGGAAGAATGAGAGGGTGAGGCTGGAGTGCACGAATTGAAATGCAGGGGTCTCCATCAGTCTACATTATTAGCTATTTAGCTAGCTATCTATTAGCTATCTATTAGCTAGCGAGCTTTCTATCTGAGTTACTACCAGGTTGAGTGAAGGCCTACCTAGCTATCTGTTAGCTATGTATTAGCTAGCTAGCTTTCTATCTATTTGAGTTATTCCGGGTTGAGTGAATGCTGGTGCGTGTGGCTACCGCTGATCAGTTTTGGAAGGCGCTTGGAAATGATATGGATTGTTATATATTTCTATACTTATTTATTTGCCCATTTGTTCATTTATTTTTCATTTGTTCATTTTATTTTGTGGCACGTCGCTTATGTTCAAATGCACTCGAAAGCTATTTGCTTTCTATTAGCAATCTAACTGACTAGCTGGCTACTAGCTAGCTATTTTCTGTCTATCAGTATCTAACTATCTAGCCCGCTATCTATTAGCTATCTAGATAGCTAGCTATAAACTAGCTCTCAGCTACCTAGCTAGCTTTCTATTTATTTTAGTTATTCCGGGTTGAGTGAACACTGGCGCGTGTGGCTACTGATGCTCACCCACAGAAAAACTGTTCCTTTGACTGTAAAGTGGACCTTGAGAGTTTTGGAAGGCGCTTAGAACTGAAATGGATTATTATTATTATGATATACAGAAAAGTCTGGTTATATCGATATTCAAGGGAGTCCGAAAAAATATCGATATAACCGGGACTATCGATATATCCGACCCTGTTTGCATGTAATTTTCTCCGTGCGTGCATAGAAATAGTATCGATATAACCGGGACTATCGATATATCCGATATCAATATAACGAGACTTTACTGTATTTATATACTTATTCATTTGCCCATGTATTTATGTATTTATTTATGTATGTATTTCTTTATTTATTTGTTTATTTTGTAGCACGTCAAGTAAGTTAAAATGTACTCGAAAGCTAGCTTTTTACTGTCTATTAGCAATCTAACTAACTAGCTGGCTACTAGCTAGCTATTTTCTGTCTATTAGCTATCTAACTATCTAGCTCGCTATCTATTACCTATCTCTCAAGCTATCTATTAGCTATCTAGCTAGCTATCTATTAACTAGCTATTAGCTAGCTAGCTAGCTTTCTATCTATTCGAGTTCCAAAAACTCGCTATCCAAAAACCACAGGCCCCGCTGCCCGAGTGCCTGCGTGCGGTGTTTATTTACGAGGCCGTTTTAACCACGTCGCGGTCACCGCGGTGCGCTGACATGAGATGACAGCAGCCTATACGTCTTGCCCCCCCTCCCCTTTCAATCCAACGTAATGGTCGCTAAAGCGCAGCGTAGACGTAGACGGGTGGCGGGATCGGCGCCTCGGTCGCGGGCCCACCGAGTAACACATCGGCGTAGAAATCTACGGGCCCCCCGTGCGAAATGGCTTTTTAATATCTGCGTCTGTGGCGTCTGGGACACTTTGAATTGCCACCGTATGGCTGGCAAGGGCCGTAGAACGGCCATTTAATGGGATGTTTGGGATGTTGACGCCCCCGCCAGAGCCAAATTCTTAATTCCAAAACCTGCAATTTGAATTTAAGAGTCGTTTTTGTTTTGTTTGTTTTTTTTCTTCTTGTTTTTCTTGGGACGTACTCGTCAGACTATAAGGGACCAAACATTCATTTTCAGAGGGGCAGGAGTCACAGTTTACATGAAGCGCCATTTAGAAAATGCGTCTCCCGAGTGTCCATTTTTAAGAGCAGTCGTTTCCGCTACAGTCTAAATGCTGGTAGTTTGGGAAAATGGAGTCTGTCGTCTGGGCACGTGTTTGGACGTCGCCGTCGAAACAGGAACAGTCGTCAGCTGACTTCAGCGTTTTTCGCACTGCACTTAGCGGGGGCGTGGCTAACTGTCGTCAAATCCAATTATGCTGTCCGTCATCGGCTAACAGGATGATTACAGTGAAATAAATACATACATACATACATACATACATACATACATACATACATACATACGCACGCACGCCACAAACACACACACACACACACACACACACGCACACACACACACACACACACGCACACACACACACACACACACACACGCATACATACATACATACATACATACATACATACATACATACATACATACACACACGCACATATACACACACACACATACATAAATAAATGAGTATTTACTGGGTGTCAAAAATAAGTAAGTGTATAAATAAATAAATACATTAATACACAAATAAATTAAAATACAAACAGTAAATAGACAATAAATAAATAAATAAAGAGTAGAACACAAAAAGACATTTAAACCTGGTCATTGTTTTTTTTTTCCAAATATGTATTCCAGTTTGGTTTTGGTTTTAGAATTTCTTTGAGGTTTTTTTTTCTTTGAGTATTTGTCGAGTGTCAAAAATAAATAAATAAATAAATAAATAAATAAATAAATATGAATTCATGAATAAGTAAATCCATAAATAAACAAATAAATAGATAAATAAATAAACAGATAAATAGAGAAATAAATAGATTAATAAATAAATAAATGCCTATATATATAGAAAAATAAATAAATAAATAAATATGAATTTATGAATAAGTAAATCCATAAATAAACAAATAAATAGATAGATAAATAAACAGATAAATAGAGAAATAAATAAATAGATAAATAAATAAATAAATAAATAAATAAATAAATAAATTAATGCCTACATATATAGAAAAATAAATAAATAAATACACACGTAAATACATAAATAAATACACAAATATATAAATAAATACATACATAGATAAATACATGAATACATAGCGACATTAATAAATAAATACATAAATAAATAGACGAATGAATAAATAAATGAATAAATAAATAAATAAATAAATAAATAAATAAATAAATAAATAACCACATGAATAAATTGTAACTACAACTAAAATTGCAAGTGTAAGTTTCTGGTTATTTATGTTTTTTTTTTTTTATACAAACCTTCATTCACAGTCATGCAGTTTTTCATTTGGCAGCCTATCTTTTGGATGCACTTTTTTTTTTTTTTTGCCTTAAAGTGTTTATCGGTTTGAGATAAGTAGGAATTTTGTCTGACTCGTAGTTTTTCAGAAACCCCTGCAATGTAAGTTACTGCTACTCCTCTCCTTTTTGTTTCGTCATAGGCATTCCGTGCAGTCCCGCCCACCAATGCAATTAGATGCTTTGTGTAAGTAAGAAAGGTGAGGATTATCATCCTGGTGTTTTTCTTTTCCACACCGTGCATTCATAATCCTCGCGTACAATCGCACCTCCGGGAGGGAGGAAGCGGGTTCTCCTGAATCTGCCACTGTCTCCTCCCGGGTCACCTGTCGCTACCTCCGCCCAGTTGCGACACAAACACTCAAAAGGCTTCAGCATGCGTGCTTTAATCCTGCGCAAACACACAAGCAAAGCGCATTCATTGGGTCGCGTCTTTTGGCACTCATCAGTCTGTTTGTACTGCAATTTCCTTCCCGGCTCTTATCCGTGTTTTGTCCACTGTCATTCCAACGGGATTATGGGATGCTTTCATCATGCCGGGAGCATCCAGTCGAGGGGATGGGCGGCGAGCGGGGGTGTTTTGCTCTTCTCATCACACACACACGCTGTTATCATCACATGCCGTAATGAACATGGGCTCGGGCTAATTATTATTTTGTGGCTCCCGTGTTGCCCTACTCAATTGTAGAACGGTATTTTCTGTTTGGTTGGGGATGTGGGGTGAGGGGGAGGGGCAGGTTAAAAAATATGGAAATATGGAAATTGAAAACGTTTTGGGGGTGTGCGTGTACACATATTTTTATAAACATGAGGACATTTTAAATGTTTTGGAGGGGGGTGTCATGTGGGTGAAACGGGTGTTTAAATGGATGTGAGATTATGTATTGTATTTACAGTTACCATATTGTAAATATATGTATTTGGGTATTTAGTTGGTTAGCTAATTAGTTAGCTAGCTGGTTTACTAACTGGTTAGTTAGTTAGTTAGTTAGCTGTTTAAATACGATATTGACCAATCATCTCATTTATTCGTTAGTTCATTCGTTAGTAGTCAGTCAGTCAGTTTGTCATTTAGTTAGTTAGTTAGTTAGTTAGTTAGTTAGTTAGTTAGTTAGTTAGTTAGTTAGTTAGTTGTTTAAATACGATATTGACCAATCATCTCATTTGTTAATAAGTTCGTTCGTTAGTTTGTTATCTTTTTAGCTAGCTTTCTATCAACCTAGATTAACTAGTAGTTGGTTAGTTCACGAGTTAGCTAGTTGGCTAATTGGTTAGCTGATTATTTAGTTAATTGGTTAGTTAGTTGGTTGGTTGGTTGGTTGCTAACTATCTAGCTATATAATTAACTAGTAGTTCGTTAGTTAGTGAGTTAGCTAGTTGGCTAATTGTTTTTTATTTAGTTAATTAGTTAATCAGTTATATGTTTAGTTAACTAGTTGGTTAGTTAGTTAATTAGTTTACTGTTAGCTAAGTTATATATTTAGTTAGTTAATTAGTTAGTATCTAGGTAAATAGTTAGATAATTGGTTAGTTAACGAGTTGACTGTTGGTTAGTTAGTTAGTTAGTTAGTTAGTTAGTTAGTTAGTTAGTTAGTTAGTTAGTTAGTTAGTTAGTGGTTTGGGTGGGTGGTTGGGTCAGTCAGTCAGTCAGTTGTTTAAATACACTGTTGACCAAGCATCTCATTTGTCACGTGTACTCATCCCGATATGTTTTAATATTACAAAGAGGAACAATGATCTTTTTGTTGTTGTTGTTTTTAACGTTTCCAACATTTCCGAAGACCACAATTTACCACTTTTTGCCTGCATACTTGCACATGTTATGATCTTGTTCTGCTCGCTTTGCGGCCCAACGACCATGAGAAGATAAATGACAACAACTGAGGTTAAAATCAAATCCCGGATTTCCAATGCAGCGCGACTTCTTCAAGTCAGCACTGATGTCATTTAGGGCTCAATTACAACCTGTATAAGAGAGGAAAAACAACATGTGCCAACCTCAGTTTTTTACCTCAAATATCTTGGATCAAATATCTAAAGAAATCATTTGTAGACTGACCAAGAGTACATTACTCACTAAATCATCCCTGTCAGCATCATACTTGACTTCACCCACTTTGACCGACTTGCACTCTTTAAATTTCTTTTTTTTTTTTTTTTTTTGGTAATCATTATGAGTTTTGAAATTGCACAACCATTCACATTAATTACTTTTTGGCATCATTGGCATTTGTTTGTCTGTCTGTCTGTCTGTCTGTCTGGTTATCTGGCTAGCTTTCTGGCTATCTGGCTAGCTTTCTGGCTGGCTATCTGGCTAGCTTTCTAGCTAGCTTTATTGCTAGCTTTATAGCTAGCTTTATAGCTAGTCTTCTAGCTCGCTTTCTAGCTAGCTTTCTTGCTAGCTGTCAGCTAGCTTTTTGCTAGCTTTCTAGCGAACCAGATAGCTAACTAGCGAGCTAGCTATCTAGCTTGCTAACTAGTGAGATAGTTAATAATAATAATAATAATAATACATTACATTTTAAGCGCCTCAAGGACACTTTACAGTCACAGAAAAGCATAGGTACTATAATAAATAAAATACAATCACAAACACGATGCAATAAATAAAATACAATTATAAATAGAAACGAGAGAGAACTACACAGAAAATGCAACTTTAAATAGGTGGTAACTATTAGCTAACTAACTAGCTACCTATCTATATTTTTTTGCCCCCCTTTGGAGACTTCTGTCTTTTTCGCGAGTCTGGTGATATTCTTTAAAGTGACCATTTTTTTTATTTTTATTTATATTTGTTAATGTTTTCACTATATCTTTCAATGGGACAACACTAGAGAATCCTACAGCTTTGTCAAAATGTGACATCCCGACAGCCATCAAAGTCTAAAACTGCTGACGACAAATGTATGTACACTTCTGTCAGGTAATACTGCCTGCCAATGATCAGTTTTTTGGACTGGGACTCGCACGAGAGACTTTAAAACAGAAACTGCCAGTTCAGTCGTGAATGTAAAAAGTCGGCAAATGATGTCAAAATAACCTCAGCGTGGAAGATAGTAAAATGTTGGCTTCTGTTCGCAGGCTCCAACGTTCCGCCACGGGCGATTGTCAGCGACGTCCATCTGCAAGTTCTTAGAAGGAGCCGTCAAAAGAAGATGAGAAGATTAAGGTCCCCGTCTAGACATAATCTGCGGTTAGTGGTGTTTTCCCTTCGTATTATTTAAAGGCTTTTGGGGAGGCTAAGATTAGCTTTGGTCACTTCACGGAGACCACTTGTGGCTATAATCTGCTTTGATGCGGGGGGGGGGGGGGGTTCTGGGGGGTGCATTTGTGATAATTTCTCCTCTGTCGCCCCTCCATCCAAATGCTGATGTTGCTCTTTTTCCAGAGGGAAATGATGTGCGAGGGCGTTCTGCTATTCAATACTCCGATTTGTTTTCAGTTCACTTGTCAGCGGCCGATCAGAAGAAAATAATAATAATAATAATACATAACATTTTAAGCGCCTTTCAAAGCTCTCAAGGACACTTAAAGGACAAACGACGTCTCCGGACAAGTTGTGTCCATAATTTGTAAAATGGCTTCAAATGACTTCTACTGAGCGTATTTTACAAAGATTCCACGGCATATAGCTATATTTTACATTTTAAGACTCGCGTTGAATATTCATAAAGTCTAGTTTTTGAGTTGGTGACGAGTCCTCACGTGACGTCACTGAAGGAACGCCCCTGAGAAAGCGACACACAATGCATTTTGGGTACTTTGTTTGGCCTGAAAACTTTGTGTTGATCCGTGTTGATGGCGAAATTAGAAGGAAAACGCATAAATAATGTGATGGTGAATCATTGTGTGTTGCACCAAGACTACTATTTGATAGTAGTTGACACAAATTCCCAGCAGACAAATCAGCCCATTTCCAATGGAGCTTGGGTGCCATCTTGTGCATTTTCAGGGACATTGCTGTCAATGACAGCTCGAATTAATACGGAAGGACTTCTTTAATCGATTGCAAACATTTATGCTTTCCTCTTCAGAACTATTTGAATCATATTCATAACTGTTTTGCATGTGTCTAAAAATATCAGCCTGCGTGTTTTGGGTATTTTAGATGCTATAAAACGTTTTTATGAGGTCAGTTAGGAAACATGTTTGCGCTTTGTTACATCTTCAGCTGTTGTTAAAGCACTAATATTAATCAATATGTATGTATCATATTTTATAGAGCTGCGCCCATTTCAAGTTCATATAACCCCAGACCCATATCATTTCGGAATTAAATCTTTTTATTTTCCCTGATGAAAAAAAAGAGAGTCTAAGGTTTTTTTTCAGTTGCATTGAATATTTATGTAGTCCTAAAACCAGTGTCTGAAACAACGCTAGCCCGGACGCCCGGGGCGTGCAACTTTTATGTCATGCGTACAATTTACAGGCAACTTTTTCAAGAAAAAAAAATATACAGTGAGACCTCAACTTACGAACTTAATTGGTTCCCAGACAGAGTGTGTAAGGCGAAAAGTGTGTATCTCAAAAACAAACTTCCCATAGGAAACCATTAAAATGGGAATAATCCGTTCCCTGGTTTTCATACAATATAGTTTTTAACTAAATAAGCCTTAAAACTACACACAACATACCTTATTCTATGTATAATAAATGTGTTATTGTATTGTAATGAAAGAAATACACTGCATTGTATCATAAAGTCACTTTATTTACATTTGTGATGGTCATTGATGGCTTGATGGAATGGCGTTGGAGGTCGACGGTCAAAGGGAATTGCTGTTTGGAAATAGAGGCACATTACACGAGGACTGTAATTAAAGAAATAAACTGCTGTAAAATAAAGTTTTATTTACCTTTTTGATGGCCGTTGATGGCTTATGGAAGGAGAGTCACCTTCCATAAGGACTGTTGATAAGTTAACCTCTGGTGCTGTTCGGTCGTGTGCTTCCGCCGAAGATCACTCTGCCAGCCGTGGTGGGTGTGTATTATGAAAATAGTGCTTATTGTAAGGTTTAATTTTCAGAAATTTAAAGTTAGTAAGACGAAAAGTTTGTAAGATAAGGTGTTTGTAAGTTGAGGTCTCACTGTATATGATTATTTTTTTCAAATCATACGTTTGCTTTATTCCGATTTTGAAATCTTCGCTTGCTTTGGAAATTTTGGAATTTCGGTTCGTTTGGGAATTTGCATTCTCGGCAGCCAATCAGCAGCCTGCATCGAATAACTTTGTGCTTCCGGGTGCATTTGCATATCATTTTCCAAAGTAGACACACAGAGAACACAAGAAAAATGGATAAATTATATATCATATATGTTATCATATATATTCTGATTATCAAATTTAGTCGCCTTATTGTGTTTCAAGTTGTGAAAAATGGGGCAGGCAACTTTATGTTCGGGCAGGCAACTTTTTCAGAATTGTCTGCCCTGGTGTGCGCTAATTTTTTGTCATGAGTTTCAGACACTGCTAAAACTCAATATTCTGGAATTTGAGTGACAATGACCAAAACACTAGAGCGAACACATTTTTTGCACATCGCCGGGCAGTGAATGAGTTAAATAACGGTCAGGAAGAAAAAAAAACACAGCAGGACATACTTTTCCTCTCCTTACGTTCGTGGTTTGAGACCTCGAGGGGGCTCCGACGTGGCTACTTGAGGGCCAGGATTAGGATTATGGGGGGGGGGGGGGGTGTTTCCCTCTCCTCGATTGATGGGACAAAGTGAACCAGGGAGCAAAGGAGTCTGCGTGGCGACTTTACTCTTCAATCAGACTCGGGAAAATTGCCACTCATGTCAAAGGGGGACGTGTTTACCCAAAAGCAAGAGAAGAGTTAGCCACAGAGAGCTGATAACGACACAGGGCGAGTCTGGCAACCTTATTTACGTTCTCAAGGCATCCCAAAGGAACAAAGTTGCTAAAACGGCTACACTTATTACCTAAAATACATCCAGGAATTTATTTTCCGATCTGCCCGGGGTCGGGGGTGCTAGAGCCTATTCCTGCCATCTTCAAGGATTAGGCAGAGGACACCCTGAACTGTTAAAAATACATTTCGGGACACAAAAACTCAAACAAACTGTTGGACAGTGTAATCGGACAGAATGTCCAGCGTGATAACTCAATGTGCAATGTGCCGCTCCCTCCGGTGTTAGTACCTTGGCCACCAGGGGGCAGAATCGTATATCAATACCACATTTCGATTTAATTAAGACCTCCGGTTTAAGGTTTATTGGACTGTGATTGACGTTCAAAGTAAACATCAAACAAAGAGAATGATATCCTCAACTTGCTTACAAACCGGTGCTAGCTTCATGCTAATAAACAATGGCAAACACCATACATACCTACCTAGCTACCTAGCTGGCTATCTATTTGCGATCCATTTGATATCTATTTGCTATCTAGCTAGCTGCCTATCTTCTATCTATTAGCTAGCTACCTACCTGGCTATCTATTTGCTATCCATTTGCTATATATTTGCTATCTAGCTAGCTTCCTAGCAAGCTATCTATTTGCTAGCCATTTGCTATCAGCTAGCTACCTAGCTGACTATCTATTTGCTCTCTATTAGCTATCTGGCTAGCAAGCTGGCTATGTAGCTGGCTATTTACTAACGATATGGCTATCGAGCTAGTTAACTAACTGTCTAGCTGGCTATCTATTAGCTATCTGGTCGCTAGCTAGCTAGCTTTCTATTTACTTGAGTTACTTCCGGATTGAGTGAACGCTGGCGCATGTGGCTGCCGCTGCTCACCAACAGAAAACTGTAAAGTGACCATGAGAGTTTTGAAAGGTGCATAGAAAAGAAATGTATTATTATTATTATTATTATTATTATTATTATTATTATTATTATTAATATTAAAGAGAATGATGTCCTTAACTTGCTTATAAACCAGTGCTAGCTTCATGCTAATAAACAATAGCAAACACCATAGAGAGGCTAACTGAGGCGAAAAGATTGTTTTTCAACACGGGCTATATATATATATATATATATATATATATATATATATATATATATATATATATATATATATATATATATATATATATATATAGGCACTGGTGAAAAATCTGAATCAGAATCATCTTTATTGCCATGTATGTAGAACACAACGAATTTGTCTCCGGAAGAACACGCTGCACTACTATCATCATAAAATAAATTGCAAAGAGCCACTATACAGTTATATTTGGGTTACTGTTTAGAGAGTTAATGGCGACGGGGGGAAGAAGCTGTTTAAATGTCTGCTCGATTTAGTGCGCATGGATTGGAGTCGCTGGAAAAGGTGGTGGGCAGGATACGAAGGGTCCAGTTGGATTTCCCCGCGCCCTTGTTTTGATTCTTGCAGTGTACAAGTCCTTGAGAGTGGATAGGGCGGTGCCAATGATTTTTTTTCGCCGTCCTCCTTGTCCGTCAAAGTTGGATTGCGATTGCATCTTACTGAGCAGTTTTGACTTTGTATTTACCACTTTGAATTTCAATCATCTGAATTTCCACCGTACCCTAAAATGTGGGGAAAATTGAGGGGCGGCACTCAGCCTGTTGCCCACCAGGGAACAATAAAGCGACATCACCATAAAACTGCAGATAATCATTCAGTGCAAAGACAAGCTGTCATCGCGTGAAAAAAAAAAAAAAAAATGACGTGAGTGACATCAGCAATTTCATTGTCTGGGTTACCGCTCACAAATGATTCGCAGGCCACGTGCAAAAAAAAAAAAAAAAAATGAAAACCTCGTGTGTGTGCTTGTAAGCATGGTGGTCTCGCTATGGAGCTTTGCGACGATGCGGCAAGGGGGGGGGGGGTTAAAGGGGTATGGGGGGGGATTCTGCCGCCCGCGCCGTTTATCGCCTTATGCGCATTAGAGCGATCAGCTGCGGAACGGGACTTTTTCTGTACGCATCACGTTTGCACACACTGGCGAGGATTTCAAATTGATTCCAGTTTCGGGCAATTGGATTCCCCAAGATACATTAGGTGTATTCTGAATGATGAAATTGATATCTATTCCGTTTTGGTACAGGGGGAAGAAGGATGGGGGGAGGGTGCAATCTAAAAAAGGCATATCACCCTTCATAAAATATACAATCAAGTCCATAAAGTTCACACAACACAGAAGAGGAAGATATAAAACTGTTATTTGGATTGGATATTGGATTGGATTGGATATGCCTTTATTAGTCTCACAGTGGAGAAATTTACATTTCACAGCAGCAATGTGATGAAAGGAATGAAAGTAGAAAAACATAATACATGAGCTGCTGGAAAGGCAGCCACTCTCGCGGCGCCGTCTTGAAGTCAAAAGAACAAAAAAACCTAAATAACAAATAATATGACAGCATAGAGACAATATGACAAAACAAAGACACAGAGAGACATTCATTCTTCAGGACTTGCTGTACCCTCTTTGTGATGACATGAAGCAGTTCTAGATGAAAGAGGAGAGGATCAAAGCGTCTTTCCACCAGTGGATCAGGGACATCATGGTGGAATGTGCACTTCGACTACAAGCTAAATGTTGAAAGCAAACACGCAGCTGTAGCATCCATTGACCAAAAGAGATTGTCTCACATCTCCTGTTCCACATAAATCTGCTTCAATTCCAAGCCGCAACAGTTCCACATACGCATCGGCGCTCTGCGCTGACGCTCCTTTCTTCTTATCGCGGGTTCCTCAAGCCATGCATCCATCCAGCCGCAGACTGCCAACAGCACCGACCTTCCACTGAACAAAGCGGGGCTGTGAAGATGCTGCCCATTACAGGCGCAAAAAAGCACAATGGCCCCTTTGGTGCCATTTGTGTGAGTTTTGAATAATTTTGCCAAAAATTCTATGAATTCACTACAGGTAACATCCAACTTACGACCGAGTTCCGTTTAGACCAAACGGTTGTAAGTCAAAATGGTCGTAAGTCGAAATCCATTCAAAAAAAAGTCGGCTCCCATTTCCGGCTCCTTGTTAGGAACCGGCTCTCTTCGTTCACTTCAGAGATCCGGCTCTAAGAACCGGCTCGTTCGCGGACGACACATCACTACTAAGTATTGGTGTCAATTAAGAGCCATCAAAGACCATCATAAATGTAAATAAAGTGACTTTATTATCCACTGCAGTGTATTTCTTTCATTACAATACATAGCACATTTATTATACATAGAATAAGGTATATTGTGTGTAGTTTTAAGGCTTATTTAGTTGAAAATTATATTTTATAGAGACCTGGGAACGGATTATTCTCATTTTAATGGTTTCCTATGGGAAATTAATTTTTGGGATACACACTTTTCGCCTTACACACTCTGTCTAGGAACCAATTAAGTTCGTAGATTTTCTTCATTTGCGAACCAAAAACAAAATGAAATGACTGAAAAGGACATCCTGCCACCATTTTTTTGCCTGTTTTTTTTCATTGCACGAGCTAAACACCCTCATCTTGACTGACAGCGATGGATTTACATGGTGTGAAAATGACATCCACAAAAAACACACAGTAAAGCGGCCTCGTCATATTTTCATAGTTGGGATCAAACACTTAACACCCCCCCCCCCCCAATTCCGAGACCCGCAAAAAATATATGCTTGTGCCTTTTGGAAAAGGGGAGGGGCATCATATTTGTGTGACACTGACATAAAACCGTCCTGTGTGAGATTTGCGGCTCACGCCTCCCCACAAGTGAGACCCATGCTAAGGCTCCACTTGATTATTTATCGCCGATTGTTCTTGGCTGTCTTTTTTTTTTTTTTTTTTTTTTGCACATAAAGTTTGGATGAGAAAAAAAATCAAGCAAAACAAAACCAGGTGATATTGTTGTCGTCTCTTTATGATTGCAGGAATTGTAACAAGGTTTGGTGAGGGTGAAACGGCAGAAATAATGACAACGTTGACACTATGCGGCTGTCATGATCTGGTTGGCGACCAACGGGTGGCAATGTCAGCTGCCTCGCAGGTGCTGGTCGTTCCCAATCAGTGACAGTTAAAAGGACTCCCGGCACGACCATTCGGTGTCGGGTCATTGTTGAATGCAATTGTGTGCATTGCGTATGCATTGTATGCGCTGTGCATGTGTTTGTTTCATCTTGGCAGACGACTTGTACTCTTGGTTTTTCTTTTGATACTTTGTATTTTTCTGTTCAAATGATTTTAACGTTTTAGGTTGTGTTCTTGTTGACTTTATTTTAATACAATTTCTCAAATACAACCTGCTGCTCCTTCGTGCCTGCTTTTTGGGATCCACAACTGCCATCACCACCTTACAAACCGTGACAGCGGCAGGCTATATTGCACATAAAAAATGGACAAATTGCCTTTTTTTTAATACAGTAAAGTCTCGTTATATCGATATTCAAGGGAGTCCGAAAAAATATCGATATAACCGGGACTATCGATATATCCGACCCTGTTTACATGTAATTTTCTCCGTGCGTGCATAGAAATAGTATCGATATAACCGGGACTATCGATATATCCGATATCGATATAACGAGACTTTACTGTATATATATTTTTTGCACATAAAGTTTGGATGAGAAAAAAAAATCAAGCAAAACAAAACCATGTGATATTGTTGTCTTCTCTTTATGATTGCAGGAATTGTAACAAGGTTCTGTGAGGGTGAAACGGCAGAAATAATGACAACGTTGACACTGTGCGGAAGGCTATATTGCACATAAAAAAATGGACAAACAGCCTTTTTTTGGAATATGTAAGTGAACACATTTTATTCTCCCAAATGCTTTTCCTTTCATTTTTCGAGTGGACATATTTACAGTGTCAATAAAAAAACTCCACACACCCACAAATGAAAAACAAGCTCAATCATGTCAACATCTGTACAACTCGATGGAAAATCATCCAAAATGTCCCAAACACACAATCTGGTGGAATCATTCTGAGATGGAGCCTTTACTTCTGCTATTCAAAAAAAAAAAAATCAACACCGTGCCTGAAAAATGAAATATGCTTGGTGGCACCGTCATGCTTTGGAACCACTTTTCTTTGGTTGGAGGCTTACATAAGAATTTCAAATACTTCCAAACAGTGGTCAGTGTTGGCAAAAAAAAAATCTTAAGGCTTCTGCTAGAAAGCAAAAAAAAACACCTAGAAGAACTGAAGTTTTAAGGGGGTTTCTTTTATATCTGAAAATGATACCAGATAGATGAGGGTGTGCACAATTGTTCAACCACACGTTTTTAGCTGCTTAGTTCTATTTCCCCTTTTGATCAGTGAGTTGGGGTGTTAGATCGCATTGGATTGGATTGGATTGGATTAGCCTTTATTAGTCTCGCAATGGGGAAATTTACATTTCACAGCAGCAAAGTTATGGAAGGAAGAGGAAAGTAAAGGAAGAAGTCGAAAAATAAAATACAGGACTTGCTGTAATGGTAGCCACTCTTGTGGTGCCATCTTGAAGTCAAAACAACAACTAAAAAACACATAATGTGACACAACACAAAAGACACAGACAGCCATTTAATTTTTAGCACTTTCTTTTGTTGTATGAAGCCGTTTTTGATGAAAGAGGAAAGGATCAAAGCGTCCTTTTCACCAGTGGATCAGGGATGTCATGGTGAAATGTGGACATCTGCTACAAGCTAAATGTTGAAATCAAACACCAGGCTATAGCATCCATTGATGAAAAGAAATGGTCTCACATCTCCTGTCCCACATACTGTAAATCCACTTCAATTCCAAGCCGGGACCATTCGACGTATGCATCGGTGCTTTGCGAAGGCGCAAAACAACTCAGAGTGACGAATGAAAACACAAAAACAACACACACAAAAAAACTAAACAAACTTGCTGATGACTTCCTACTCGGGCGCCATCTTGGAATGCATGAAAATGTGATTGTTTTTAAAACGCAACACAAACCTAGCATTTGAATAGGGGTGTGTAGACTTTTGAAATCCGCTTGATTTTTATCCTGTCACCTTATTAAAGGAATGTAATGCCAATGTATTGTTTTTTTAACACACATGGCACTGAATTTCTTTCAAACTGGCGAGAATCTCGTGTTTCTCACTGCTGGTGACACAACGACAGCAGCCTGCAACACAACCCAACACGACACAACTGTCTGTCAAAGTTTCCAGCGGCCGCTGGTGTCAGCGACGGTGAGTACGAATCTGGTAGTGATTACCGTAACGGAGACAGTAAATCATGACGCAGCATGAAACCAATTTGTGGTGCGGGGAAAAAAAAGGGGGGGGGGGGGACGAGCTTGGCAAGCTGGAGCCACACTCGACTATTGAAACGACGCGTGAGCTCACAAGCGAATCTGTCTTAGTGGTCGCCGCTTGGAAATGTGACGAATCGTCACGTTTGGCGGCACGACGACAAGTGACAGATGCTAATAACAATGTCAGTCGTCTCTACTATATCTATTTGCTATTTATTCGCTATCTAACTAGCTAGCTAGCTATCTATTAGTTATCTATTAGCTAGCGAGCTAACTTTCTATCTATTTGAGTTATTCCGTGAGTCAGGAAACAAATTAGCCATCTAGCTAGATAGCTATCTAGCTATTAGCCATCTATATAGCTAGCTATCTAGCTATTAGCCATCTATCTAGCTAGCTTGCTAACTTTTAGCTATATGGCTAGCTACCTAGCTATTTAAGTCAGGAAACATTATCTATCTATCTATCTATCTATCTATCTATCTATCTATCTATCTATCTATCTATCTGTCTGTCTGTCTGTCTGTCTGTCTGTCTGTCTGTCTGTCTGTCTGTCTGTCTGTCTGTCTGTCTATATAGCTGTCGTCTATCAGCCATCTATTAGCCATCTATATATCTCACTTGCTATCTATTAGCTATTTAGCTAGCTACCTAGCTATTTGAGTCAGGAAACATATTAGCTAGCTGGCTATTAGCTATCTATCTAGCTTGCTATCTATTAGCAGTATAGCCAGCTAACTAGCCATTTGACTCAGGAAACAACTATCTAGCTATCTATCTATTAGTTGTCTAGCTATCGATTAGTTAGCTAGCTAGCTTTCTATCTATTTGAGTTACTTCCGGGTTGAGTGAAGGCTGGCGCGTGTGTCTGCTACTGCTCACCCGCAGAAAAACTCATCCTGTGATTGTAAAGTGACCTTGAGAGTTTTGAAAGATGCTGATAAATGAAATGTATTATTATTATTATTATTATTATTATTATTATTATTATTATTATTACAGTAAAGTCTCGTTATATCGATATCGGATATATCGATAGTCCCGGTTATATCAATACTATTTCTATGCACGCACGGGGAAAATTACATGCAAACAGGGTCGGATATATCGATAGTCCCGGTTATATCGATATTTTTTCGGACTCCCGAGAATATCGATATAACCAGACTTTACTGTATTATTATTAACCTTCCGGTGTTGCGCAAACACTGTTTAGAGAGGCTCTGTTTTGTTTTCCTCTCTTTCAAGCTCCGTTTCTCTCTCTTGCGCGGTGACGCACCGGCCTCGCAGCACTTTTGCGGTGACTCCTCTAACGGTACAGCTTGAACACGCACCTTTGAAGTCCCCCCCCCCCGTCGCGTTACCTGATGTCTGATGCTTCTCTTGAGGTGTTTTTTTTTTTTTTTTTTCGGGATGTGGCAAGGTTTGCCCTATAGGCCCTTTGTAGCCTAATTAAATGTAATTGCTCCATTTTTTTTGGTGTAGTGGTGCCCACGCCAAAACGAGAAAGCCTTGTAATAAGGGAGATTGCGTGAAGGGTCCGAGGATCACAGACGCCAAAGTGGAGCCTCGGAGGAGACGATTGGAGACGCTCAACCCCTTAGCCCCCCCATCCCTCCTCCCTATGTCGCCTTCTCTGTCCTGAGCAGACCTACTCATTACTCCCTCCATTCCTCAACACCCTGTCTCTCTTCTCCAAGCCTTGTCTGCTCCTGTCATAATGGTGCGCTCTTCTGTGGTCTTTTGGAGTTTTTTTTTTTTTTTTTTAGTGCATTGAGGTAAACTCAAATACAGTGATACCTTGGCTTACGAACTTAATTGTTTCCCAGACACAGTGTGTAAGGCGAAAAGTGTGTATCCCAAAAATTAATTTCCCATAGGAAACCATTAAAATGAGAATAATCCGTTCCCAGGTCGCCATCAAACACAATTTTCGACTTTCTAATTTTCTAAGCCACAACATATACCTTATTTTATGTAAAATAAATGTGTTATTGTATTATAATTAAAGAAATAGACTGTACTGTATAATAAAGTCGTTTTATTTACCTTTGTGATGGTCGTTGATGGAATCCCTTGTAGGTGCTTTCTCTGTGATAATTGTATCTAGTTCCTCATCAATTGTGTTCTGTTTAGCTGGGTTGATAGCTTTTTGCATCAAGTGCACAGATGGCTTGTGCGGGTTGTTTGTGGAGCCTGATTGATGAGATATTTTAACCTTGTAGGCTACACTCTGCCTTTGAACTATCAAAGTTGAAACTCTCTCACTCTCATCTGCCTGTCTCTTGAAACTACGCCACCTCACTGCTGCGTTGACCAATCATGTCACTTTAACTGAACACTGGGGGGCGGGAAATAGAGGACAAAAACAGTCGGCTGCCATCTTCTTGTTAGGAGAACGGGCTCGTTTGCGAATCACTCATTGTGGCAGCTCCGTGTGTATCGCGAAAAATAGTTCATATGCCAAGGTAAAATTTTCATAAATTTAACGTTCGTAAACCAAAAAGTTCGTAAGCCAAGACGTACGTAAAACGAGGTATCACTGTAATAAAATTCAAGGTTAACGCGCCCCCACCCCAAGACTTTCACTTCTATCCAAATGGATCTTTGGTTGTCTCAACACAAAGCAGCTGAGTTCCCGAAAGCGAGCGCAGGAAATTTGCCACGGTGTGTATATGGATGGCGCCCCCTCAGGTGGCGTCGCTCTTGCGGGTGGCAAATTCTTGGAATACTTTGGGTTCCGCACATCTGAGTCAGACGGCAAAACGGGCTGTTTAACCTCCTCACGGTGTGTTGTTGGTGCAGCGACAGGAGACGCATTCTTTATGGGAAAAGACGCTTTGACACCAAAGGGTGGGGGTGAGATGAGAAGAAAGAAAATTGGAAATTACAGAGCAGGATGGAGACAACATGACACAGACCAGGGAGCGCCGGCTTGACCGTGACCCTGCGGGATGACAAGCCGAGAGGCCACGTGTGTGTGATGATGTGTGAGGAGGTGACTCAGACGGAGATGGAGAGGGCGGTGGCTCGCGGTGTGCGTTGGCATTCCCGTGCGTACCTTTTCTTTGCTAGTTGTGTTCAATGCTCCTTTGTCACTTGGAATCAAACATTGCAGTCCAGATGCCTCAAAATGACACGGAATGACTTCTTTAATCAATTGCAAATATGTATGCTTTCCTCTTCAGAACTATTTGAATCATATTCATAACCGGATGTGTAACACGAAAGCATATTCTCTGAATCTGAAGCCATTGTTTTGATTCTGCAGCAATGCAAGACGTCTTGGCGTGACGTCACGAACTGGGGGCGGGACTGTCTGAAAATGCCCAATTCGCAGCTCAGTTTTTTTGTAGATTTTGGACACTTTAAGTCATTTTTATTGGTGTTTTTCACTTGACTGAAAATATCATACTCCGTGTTTTGGGTATTTTAGATGCTATAAAACGTTTTTCTGATGTCAGTTAATAAACAAAAAAGTGACGTCTCCAGACAAGTGGGTCCAAGTGGGTTTGTAAAATGGCTTCAAATGACTTCTACTGAGCGTATTTTACAAAGATTCCACCGCATATAGCTATATTTTACGTTTTAAGACTCACGCTGAATATTCAGGAAGTCTTGTTTTTGACTTGGTGACGAGTCCGTATGTGACGTCACTAAAGGACCGCCCTTGACGATAAAAAAAGACACTTTGTAGCGGTCCTTCCATCACGTCAATATATTTTGCTGTATTTGTTTGGTCTGGGGACCTCGTGTTGCACCCAAAAGCCACCAGAAGGCCAGAAGAGGGCGTCCAAGCGCCATATAAGGAATTTATCAGCCTGTGGAAACGGAGGTGGCCACTCTTTTTATGGGTGAGAGATTTTCCCCCAATGTTGCCTCAAAATGGCACAAATAAATTCTTTAATCGATTGTAAACAGGTATGCTTTCCTCTTCAGAACTATTTGAATCATATTCATAACTGGATGTGTAATAAGAAAGCATATTCTCCGCATCTGAAGCCATTGTTTTGATTCTGCAGCAATGCAAGACGTCTTGGCGTGACGTCACGAACTGGGGGCGGGACTTTCTGAAAATGCCCAATTCGCAGCTCAGTTTTTTGCAGATTTTGGACATTTTAAGTCATTTTTTATTGGTGTTTTGCCTTTTAATAAAAATATCATACTGCGTGTTTTGGGTATTTTAGATGCTATAAATGCATGGTTTCTAAGGCAATTCTATCTTTCCTACCAGAATGGATTCTGTTAACTGGCTCAATGTACTGAGGTACAGTACCGAGGTACTATATCTGGGGAAGTGCCACTGGGAGGGTATTCAGAACCTCTAGAATTCTTCATATATCATTGGAATAAATCGGCTTCAAACTAGAACAGCTGATTTCCTGGATATATCCAGCCGTGGCTTTCTCTGTGCCTCTTTTCGCAGTCGGAGATTCGTCCCACTGTCTTCACCATCGTAGCTGTTGTCTTCTTCTTCGCTCTTTGGTTGGTGCCAGTACGTCTGCCATAGCGCCTGTGAAGGCTAATGCGACACAGGCTGCGGATCCTATTTCACCCCCCCCCTCTTTTACCCCCCCCTTTCACACATCTCTCCTACTTCCTGTTTCCCCGTCACCCTTTTCCCCTCTTCCAAGAGAACGCAGGAAGTCCACACTGATCAATTAAGGTTCTCCACCGCCATTATTTGATGTTTTATGATCTAAGAAAGTGTCCCACTTCATTCATTGAAACCCGAGCGTGGCGACCGAGCCGCGAGTGAGAGTGGGGTTCTTTTGATATAACTTTAAGGTGGAAATCGAGGGGGGGAAGGAAGGGGGTGTTTGCACATCAAAAGTGCATGTGAGGAGGAGAATGGCGAGATCACACACGGCGCCTTTCTGCCTCTCTCTGGTCCTGACCTCCTTGTCATGTGGCCTCCATCAGAAGCAAACAGCCAGCCGCAGTTGTTTCCATGCACGAGTCGAGTGGCTCCGCTGAGCCCAACACCAAATCGGGGAGGGACGCCAGGCGGGGTGGGGGGAACGGCGGGTTGCCACATAGCTAATCGTTTGGTTGTTTCGACACATGTGAGAGCATCACAGATGAAGGCGGGCTTTGTCGTCGCTCCTTTCAGCTCCCGCAGGGTGACGTCAATGACCTGTATCCATCCCCCCTTTACAGCATCTTGTGGGTTTCGGGGAAACTTGATTTCTGCACAATGCCAGAAACAAACAAAAACCACAACAACAAAATACGTAACATTTGTCAATGCGGGGAGCGAAACGGTTTGTTTATAATTGAAGCGTAAATGGATCTTTTGATTTCTCATCGTATGTTAAGTCATTCACTGCCATTGATGATTTTTTTCAGGAATTGAAAATATAATGTAGAGCGCCTTTCCCAACCTAGTTCGCGTTTTGTTTTTCCTGCTTGGGTGCCGATAAAGTGCTGGTTAGACCCCTGGCCATGTTTTTTCTTTTCCACAAAGGGGCAGCATTTCCCTCTTTTCCATGTTAGTGCTTTGTTCCAGCTTCAGCTGTTGTTAAAGCGCTATATCAACCAATATGGCTCCTTATCTGAAGTCAACAGGCTCACACGTGGGTCTTAGTCTATCTAGCTTGCTATCTATTAGCTATATAGCTAGCTACCTAGCTATCTATTAGCCATCTATCTATCTAGCTTGCTATCTATTAACTATATGGCTATCTACCTAGCTATTTGAGTCAGGAAACATATCAGCTATCTAGCTAGCTAGGTATCTATTAGCCATCTATCTATCTAGCTTGCTGTCTATTAGGTATATGGCTAGCGTCCTAGCTATTTGAGTCAGGAAACATTAGCTAACTATCTATCTAGCTATCTATTAGCCATCTATCTATCTCACTTGCTATCTATTAGCTCTATAGCTAGCTACCTAGCTATTTCAGTCAGGAAACATATTAGCTAGCTAACTATCTAGCTATTAGCTATCTATTTATCTTGCTATCTATGGGCTATACAGCTAGATATCTAGCTATTTGAGTCAGGAAACATTAGCTATCTATCTATCTAGCTATCTATCAGTCATCTATCTATCTAGCCTGCTATCTATTAGCTATATGGCTAGATACCTAGCTATTTGAGTCAGGAGACATGAGCTATCTATATATCTAGCTATCTATTAACCATCTATCTATCTTGCTTGCTATCTTTTAGCTATATAGATAGCTACCTAGCTATTTGAGTCAGGAAACATTAGCTAGCTAGCTATTTATTAGCTATCTATCTAGCTTGCTATCTATTATCCATCTATCTATCTAGCTTGCTATCTATTAACTATATGGCTAGCTACCTAGCTATTTGAGTCAGGAAACATTTATCTATCTATCTATCTATCTATCTATCTATCTATCTATCTATCTATCTATCTATCTATCTATCTATCTATCTATCTATCTATCTATCTATCTATCTATCTATCTATCTATCTATCTATCTATCGAGCTATATATCTAGCTATCTATCTATCTAGCTATCTATCTAGCTATCTATTAGCCATCTATATATCTTATCTATTAGCTATATATCTAGCTACCTAGCTATTTGAGTCAAAAAAAAATTAACTAGCTAGCTATTAGCTATCTATCTAGCTTGCTATCTATTAGCTATATAGCTAGCTACCTAGCAATTTGAGTCAGGACGTAGGACTATTTATTTCTTCGCAGAAATGTCGCTACAAATTTTTGGGTGGATTTTTCCTATTCATTCATTCAATCATTAATTCATTGATATATAATAATAATAATAATAATAATAATAATACATTTCATTTATAAGCGCCTTTCAAAACTCTTAATGTCACTTTACAGTCACAGGATAAGTTTTTTTTGTGGGTGAGCAGCGGCAGATTTATGTATTTATTTATTTAACCACAAGTTGTTTTTTTTTTGCACATCACACTGAGGCCTAGCATATAACGTGACCTCCACAGAGGAGGTCAAAGCAACCAACCCCCCCCCCCCCCCCCCCCCCCTGTCCTTCATTGCATAGAGATCCGTGACTAATTAATAGGACCCACATCAGTAATGAGCAATCTGAGCTTCATTCAACCTCCTCCCTTCAAGTTAGCGGCAACGTCGTAATTACACCTGCGTCAAGTGGAGCTGTGTCGTTTTCATAAACGCACCTTATTTCTAATTATATGCTCCGGTTTCCTCTCCTTCCTGTTTTGACGCATCGAGTATGTTGGGAACGACCAGTCCCAGTGGCGTGGTGTCTCTTCCTCATGTCCTGATATCTTTCAAAGTGGAAAAATCTTTTTTTTTTTTCACCCTCCTGTGGCGCGACTGAGCTCATTGTCAAACACGTTGACACGATGATAAGTGAGCACCTTCTTTTCTTTAATTCCATCTGGGGATTAATGCCATTGTTTGAAGTGAAAAGTGTAAAATCGGCATCACATGGGATTATTTATCAGCTCATGGAATCCAGATGGAGCCATATTTTCACTCGACCGTGATCCCCGATATCCATTTTCTTTTTTTTTTTTTTTTGGTCTGCTTGCAATTAAAACACTCGGCGAGTCGACGGGGGCGAGTAAAGACCACCCTCGATCTAAAACGTAAATCAAATGGCCGTTACCACGGGATTGAGAAAGGTGCGCAACGGAGAGTTAGCGTTAGCCAACGAATGCCGGGATGTGACGTGAGAAGGGGGGAGGGGAGGTAGTAGAGAGACTGTCAGAAAATGTCCTCGGGGGACACGTTGACGTGTAATTCAATCCCATTAGGACGCATTAGGGTTCAATTGTTGAAAGAAAAGGAGCTGTTGTGTAGCCAGACGAAGACATATTGTCTTGAAGGGTTGGGGGGGTGGGGGGGCAAGTGACCAGCGCCACTTGTCGTTTATCTCAGCATGTTAAATTAAAGTGCACCAAAGGATAAAGAAGAAAAAAAAGTAGAAACGCTATTATTATTTCAATTAAATAACAGACATGTTGGATGTTGCCAAAGGATGAACCTCTTATTAACAAAAACAATGACAACAAAGGATAACAGTATAAGTCAATAATAGATCATGTTTTTTTTTTTCAACAAGCTGTCACATGAAATGAATAATTCAAGGTGAGGCTGTTTGTTTTATACGTGACATTTCAATAGCGCAATGAACAACATTTGAAGCGGAAAAAAAAATCATAGGTGGCACAACTGACTGAAACATTGAAGCAGTTTGACGGACAACTTTGGAAAAATATACTGTATAAGTTTGGTGACAGTCATTTGACGATGACACAAATCCTAATATATACTATACAATACTTTACTATACTATACTATACGTAGTATACTATACTATACTATGCTATACTATACTATACTATACTATACTATACTATACTATACTATACTATACTGTACTATACTATACTATACTATACTATATACTATAATAATACAGTAAAGTCTCGTTATATCGATATCGGTTATATCGATAGTACTGCTTATTACGATACTATTTCTATGAACTCAAGGAGAAAATTACATGCCCGCAGGATCGGATATATCGATAGTCCGGTTATAGCGATATTTTTTCCGACTCCCGAGAATATCGATATAACGAGACTTTACTGTACTATATACTATAATAATACTATATATATACATATATATATTATTTTTTTACGCCTTTGCACTCTTGCATTTCCGTTTAACTCATTCACTACCAGACGTGCAAAAATGTGTTCACTCCAGTGCCAGGGTTTTTGTCATTTTTACTCAAATTCCCAGGACCGACAAAATATTGAGGTTTCGGACTACATAAACATTCAGTGCAGCGTAAGAGACCTTAGACTTTCTTCTTCGATCAAAATAAAAAGAGTTAATTCCTAAATTATACGGGTCTGGAGTTATATGAGCTTGAAATGAGGGTGGCTATCCAAAATACAATGCAATACATACTGTACATGTTGGTTTATGTAGCGCTTTAACAATAGCTAAAGCTGTAACAAAGAGGTAACGTGTAAAAAAGGGAAATGTGGACTGGAAAAAAAAATATTGCCAGAGGTCTGACCAGTGCTTTATCGGCACCCCCGCAAGAAAAAACGAATAAATTTGGGAATGGCAGTGAATGATTTAATATTTTTGTCAAATTTATGCAGGGGAAAAAATTGGGAAATCCCTTTTGGAAAAGAAAAAAAACATTGCCAGAGGACATGGCCAGCGCTTTATTGGCACCAAAACAAGAAAAAAAACCCGAATATGTCATATTTTCTATTCCCGAATAAATGTATGAATGGCACTGAATGAGTTAATACTTCTTTGTGGATTTGAGGGGTGGAATTGTCATCACTGTCCTATGTTGCATCACACTGGCATGTGCAGGTGTGCCTCACCCTTTTGCCCTAACATTTAGCACAGAATCCAAAGCCTATTTCAAAGTGCAGCGAAATGTAAAATCAAATCTTCAAAATAAAAGCCACCCGGGGGGCTCTTTCATTAGAGTTGTACCGTGGGCACTTCCTGCCTTAATAACTGGGATGCCGTTTGTATCTGAGCGGCAGCCGAGGAGCACAAGCCTTTAATACAGCAGCTTCAATGGCACCACATCAGGAAAACGACATCCTCTTAGATCCCATTAACAAAAATAATACAGACGCTCCCCAGTTTACAAACATTTGACTTACTACGTTACGGTACATACGAACAATTTTGAGGATACTGTATGTCAAAAAATGTTTGGACAGAGATGCTATAAATTAGATTTTGTATTGCGCGCCTTTTTCTGCCCGAGCTCACTTGCGATTGGCTGCGTACTGTGCGACACCAAGGCCGACCAATCAGCACCCGACTATGCGGAAGTGTTGGCAGCAAGTTCAGGCCTCGATCCGCCTGTGTATCGAGCTGACACCAAGGCTGACCAATCAGCGCCCGGGTAGGCGCCCGGCTATGCGGAAGTGTTGGCCGCAAGTTCAGGCATCAATCCGCCAAATTCGCTAACGATTGGCTGTGAAGAGTATGTGGGCGGGGAGGGAATCCCTCTAATGAGTTGACGCACTGAAGAGGAAGCAATGAGCTCGTTTACAATTGGCTGTGTAGATTATGTGGGCGGGGACAAAATCCCCCTTCGCAGTTGTCGCCACAGGTACAGGAGGACATGTACTCGAAGCATTAGTAAGTACTCCGTGTTTGATTTAAACATACATTCCATACAAAATATAGCACTGGAGCAACGTAGGACCAAATTGACCTTACGATTCCGCCTAAAAGTGTCGCCATTTGTCAAAATGCCAACCAACACCACCGCCGGCGACGAACGCGATTCAAAGCCGCGTCCACATCTGTCGCCGATAGCCATCGCAACTTCCGGGCGAAAAAAAAAAAAGCGCCACCGTGTCTTATCGAGACGCAATTACGGGAGAGTTCGGAACTTCCACAAACACCCTCGGGCTGCCTCTTCTCTTCCTGATACTCGCCTTGTGGCCTCACGTCAGGAAGGGTGAAGAAGTGGGAGGGGGGTTTTCCTCTTGTTGCTCAATGACCATTGAAGGAAGCTATTTTGCCAAACTCATTGAGTCGCTTCATATCCTGTCAAGATAAGAGGCCACAAAAGAGCCCTCTTAACCCCGATTCCCCCTCCCCACCTTTGCCCAAACTCTTTCCGAACATCTCCACATCCTCCGTTTACCCCCCCCCCCCCCCCCCTTCTCCTCTTGTTAGATGATAAAGACTGTTGTAATGCCAGGAAGGATGCGCATTCCTCACGCTCTCCTCAGTTCTCTGAGGACCAGCGATGAGGGGGACTATGGTGGTGGTGGGGGGGCGAGTTCAGGAAATTTGAGTGGAAAAGAGAGAAGCCAACTTGGAGTTGTAAAGTGAAACGAGAAATTACGCTAGCCGCAAAAAAAAAAGATGTGAAAAACATACAGTAAAGTCTCGTTATATCGATATCGGATATATCGATAGTCCCGGTTATATCGATACTATTTCTATGCACGCACGGAGAAAATTACATGCAAACAGGGTCGGATATATCGATAGTCCCGGTTATATCGATATTTTTTCGGACTCCCTTGAATATCGATATAACGAGACTTTACTGTAATCATAATTGATAATAGTCATCATAGTTAATAATCATAGTTAATAATCATAGATGAGGCACAGACAGGACGGATGTCACTCATGGCGAGATAACACGTCAAGGTGCCACCTGGGTGAGACGTTAGGCGCTTCGGGCGACGCTACCGCGTCATTGCCGCGTTTTTTTAAAGCGACTGAAAAGATGCGTAACAGTCACCGGGACAAAGCGTGCATCTCGTGACAACATGGTGCAAAAAATAAGAAAAATGTGGGAAAGCAGGATAAAAAGTGAACAAGAATATGTAGATACAGTATACAGTGATACCTTGGTTTTCGACCATAATCCGTTTCAGAAACCTGTTCGAAAACCGATATGTTCAAAAACCGAGACAGCACTTTCCATTAAAATCAATGTAAAAAATCTTAATCCGTTCAAAGTCTAGAAAACAACTTTTTAACTATTTCATCGCATAAACCGGATAATAATAGAGCAAGTCATGTGTAAAATTCTATAAAAACAAACTTTTATTTTCACCAATTTTCTTTCTGCCACGGGGCGTGTTGGTACCTATCCCAGCTGTCTTTGGGCAAACACAGGGCACACTAACTTTTCAAACCATCGTCTGCTTGCTTTAAAATCATACTATTCAGGAGATCTTTACCAAATATGTCAGCATTTTTGCAAAAATAAAACAAAAATATTAATGCGTCGGTCACAATGAGGAAGACGTGACATATAAGGAAGTGACGTATAAGGAAGCAGAGGGTAGTCGAGTGATACATTCAGATGCACACAGTTTGGTTGAGAACCAAATTTCGGTTGTATACCGGGGCATAAAAAATATGATATTTTTGGTTGAAAACCGAATGGGATGAGAACCGAGACGTTCGAAAACCGAGGTTTGACTGTATATAAATATTATATTAAATATTGTATATATGAATATTATTAAATATTATAAATAAATAATAAGAATACATTTCATTTCTAAGCACCGTTCAAAACTCTCAAGGTCACTTTACAGTCACAGGATTAAGTTTTTCTGTGGGTGAGCAGTGGCAGCCACACGCGCCAGCGTTCACTAAACCCGGAAGTAACTCAAATAGATAGAAAGCCTGCTAGCTAGCTAATAGATAACTAATAAATAAAGTGACTCGTTCATTTTGACCTTTGTTTTAAATTCAGTTAGCTTTAATTCTTTTTATTTTCAAAATGTGTTGTTTTTTTTTGTTTTTTTATTGACTTATTTATTAATTCATATGTGTATTGATTTATTTGTGTATTTATTTATTTGTGTAATTAATTAATTATTCGTTTTATTTATAAATTATTTATATTTTATTTATTTATTCATTTACTTATTTGTCTGTCTGTTTATTTATCTATTTATTTATCTATTTATTTATTCATTTGTGTATATTTATTTATTTATTTAGTTAGTTAGTTATGTATTTGTTTCTTCAATGTATTTATTTATTTCATTGTGTACTTATTTATTCACTCATTTATTTATTTATTTTTAATTCGTTTGTGTATTTATTTATTCATTATTAATTAATTTATTTATTCGTTTGTGTATTTATTTATTTATCTGTTTTTTTTTTATGTATTTATTTATCCAAAAATGGTTTGGCTTAGTCTTTTTATTAGCTGTAGGGTTAGTTTTAGTTTTTTGAACATTGAGTATTAATTTTCTACAATCATTTTTGTTAAAGTATTAATTAGTAAAGTACAATCTTCAAACATCTATTTAACAATTTGTACAAATTGTCAAAAAGCTGTTCGACCAAAATCGATCAATCCATTTACATTGAGCCACGAAAATTTGCGTTGGATATTAAATGTCAAAAATGAATTCAAAGGACAATTTTGCTACAATTATTGTAATTTTTTATAAAATATAAAACGTAACGTTGGGGGGATAGAGTTGGTCATTCATACAAAACCAAACTAGCGGTGAGGGGAAAATATGGTCCATTTTAGTCTGCTCTGCAACGCCCTTGAAATTGCAATTTTCACAGCCTGTCGCACTGTCAGGCGTTGACATTTTGTACTTTTAACTTTCGCTTTTCTGTTTTCCTCCAAACGACTTATATGAGTGGGAGCCACTTGGAGTGAGTCAGACTGTCGGTAAGGAGGA
The DNA here is from genome assembly GCF_051943395.1 of Hippocampus bargibanti. NCBI lineage: Eukaryota > Metazoa > Chordata > Actinopteri > Syngnathiformes > Syngnathidae > Hippocampus > Hippocampus bargibanti. The sequence goes on from NC_142746.1 coordinate 20,132,764, forward strand.
ATAATTGCTTGACGGCCGTAAAATTAGCGGCACCGCAAGAGGTGTCCTGGCTCCTCTTGCCGGCGTAAAATGAATACAGCATATGGTTTTGCAAAACAGCGCCAGGGGCGAAGGCACACCTTCGCGAAAAAGGGACGAGCGTGAGATCTGGAACGTCGAGTGGATCTCGGGATTGTGGTTAACGTAAATATGAATTGTCATCGTACTCAGACTTTTAGCGTAGTACCTGTCATACATGGAACTGTAGTCTCACGTTAATACAAACTAGAAAAAGAAGGTGGTACAGTGATACCTTGGCTTACGAACTTAATTGGTTCCCAGACAGAGTGTGTAAGGCGAAAAGTGTGTATCCCAAAAATGAATTTCCCATAGGAAACCATTAAAATGAGAATAATCCGTTCTCAGGTCCCCATAAAACATACTTTTCTACTTTCTAATTTTCTAAGCCTTGAAACTACACAAAATATACCTTATTTTATGTATAATAAATGCGCTATGGCGTTATAATTAATGAAATAAACTGTACTGTATAATAACATTGTTTTATTTACCTTTGTGATGGTCGTTGATGGCTTCATGGAATGGAGTGGCCGGTTTTATCAGCATTAAACACTTGATGAGGAACCTAGCACCTAGCCTTCTTCTTTCACCATCTTGAGGAATGATCCCTTGTAGGTGCTTTCTCTGCGATAATTTTACCTAGTTCCTCATCAATTGTGTCCTGTTTAGCTGGATTGATAGCTTTTTGCATCAAGTGTACAGATGGCTTGTGCGGGTTATTTGTGGAGCCTGATTGATGGGAATTTTAACCTTGCAGTCTACACTCTGCCTTTGAACTATCAAAGTTGAAACGAGTCCAAATTTCACTATTTTCTATCCAATTTGTCATGCTCTCTCTCTGTCGTCTGCCTGTCTCTTTAATGTTTAAACCACCTCCCCTCACTGCCGCGTTCTTGACCAATCACATGGCTTTAACCGACGACTGGGGGCGGGGAATAGAGGACCAAAACAAGCCGACTGCCATTTTCTTTTAGGAAAACGGGCCTGTTCGTGAACAACACATCACTCATTGTGGCATCTCCGTGTGTATCCTGAAAATAGTTCGTATGCCAAGGTAAAATTTTCATACATTTAACATTCGTAAACCGAAAAGTTCGTAAACCGAGGTATCACTGTATTCATTTGCTAATTTTGCTTCAATGTTGGGGTGGGGAAGTTTACAGTTTGAAAACCACCTCAGCTAGCCAAGAAAATGAGCCGTGCTCTTTGCCATTGCACGACAGGAGCTATGTTTTATTCAAGTTGACCGTAAATTAGGGGGAGGGGAACATTTTTTTTCCCCAAATGTTCCGTTGTGCTCTATTAAAAATTAAAAAAATAAATTTAAGGCGTGGGGTGGAGAGCAGGACTGGGTTATAGGCCTCATGCTATTAGCCGCGCCGCTCGCTCAGCAGGCGTTAATTGCCATACTCGCTACGTTAAGTGCGGGAATGCTTGTTTTGTAAACAGCCTAATTTAGGAGAAGGGATAGCAAACACCTTAATGGAAAAGTATGACACTAGTAAGACATTTCAGAGGACTGGTCGTCTTATTATCCGCTGCGGTCACACATTTTTACCCGTAAGTCTGACAACGTTGGCACACCTTGCTTGATAATGACACGTTATAGTGAGACATTTTGACGTGACGAGTAGGTTACAAGTGGGCGACAAAGTGTTTCACAGATGCCGACCGCACTCGTGAGGTTCAATTGCGTACGAGTGGGCTAACCGTGGCATTTTTAGCAAAGAAAAGTGTCACTGGTAAGCAAGACATAGTCGGTCTGTCTTGCTAGCAAGGACAGAGTATGCTAGTGTATGGACAGAATATCAAATAAATGGTTTTAATATTCGCTGCTAGTAGCGTAGCTTGGGTAAAATACTGTACATGCGACCAGTTAGGAACAATAATCAACAAAACGGAACTAGTGTGTGGTACTAGTATGATTTTAGTTGACAGGTAACATTTTGCTCATAGTCGGATTGGGGATGGATGGATTAGCCTTTATTAGTCTCACAGTGGAGAAATGTATATTTCACAGCAGCAAAGTTATGGAAGGAAGGGGAAAGGAAAGGAAGAAATAGAAAAACAAAATACAGGAGCCCCTTTCGCGGCGCCAAGAGTCAAAAGTACAAAACGAAATATATAATGGGACACAACACAAAAGACACAGACAGTCATTCAATCAAGCACTTTCTGCTCTCTATTTCTTGTATGAAGCAGTTCAAGATGAAAGAGGTGAGGACCAAAGCGTCCTTTTCACCAGTGGATCCAGGACATCATGGTGAAATGTGCACATCTGCTACAAGGTAAATGTTGAAAGCAAACACAAATCTGTAACATCCATTGACAAAAATTGTCTCATCTCCTGCCCCACTTAAATCCGCTTCAATTCCAAGCCACGACTGTTCCACATTCGCGTATGTGTCCGCATAGTAGCTAACTGATGTCAAAATTGTCATGACTGAGACACAGAAACTCTCAATTGTTTTTGTTATGAGCATAGTTGTACATAAAATGCATCAAGATACTACTATTACTACTAATAGTAGTGATAATAATAATAATAATAATAATAATAATAATAAAGTTAACATTTACAACTTCACAAATAAGAATAAGTAGCACAGCTTTGCCTCATTATAGCATCCCACCAATTGTGTTATGATTTTGACGACTGTCCTATGAGTATGCAGTATTTCATCAGTCATGGAATACTGTAGTACAAAAAAAATAAATATATTTACTTCCAAAAATGTCCTAATAGTATGCAGAAAAAAATCATTAAGAAGTAAAGAAAAAATGCCATACTAGTGCGCTGAATTGTACTACTAGGGAGTAATAAGTGTACTAGTACATGAAGTTTAAGATGGATTTGGAGTAAATACTTCAAGGGCTTTGAATACACCTGCATTGGGAAATATCAAAGCCTTAATTGTGGTTCATTCTTCTTCTTCTTCTACTTCTTTTCCTCTTCTCCTTCATCACTCATTCTGCCTTCTAAGCCATCTGGAAAATGTCTCCACATGCTCATGATTCTTTATCTTCAAGATGATGAGAGAAAAAAAAAATCGTAGCTCGCAAGAGTGGGTAAAAATCCTGATTCCCCGCCCCCAGCGCAATTCAAACCACAGCCCAACTCATTAGATTGACAATCCATAGCAGTTTACTAGCGTCTGCGATTGATTTTTATTTTATTTGCAATTTGTCAACATGCGTGCATTTCGGCGAGGCCGCTGACTCGGCAGAAAATTGTGAAGAAAAAAAATTAGGATGCGCATATACGTCGGACTGGCAAAGCGTCCCCAAGTTTTGGCTGCTATCAAAATGACTGAGATGTTTGTGGTTTTGTGATTAGTCTCATGCGAAAACCGCATGTGGCGTAGCAAAAAAATAAATAAATAAAAAAGTCAGACTGGGCAACAACAACGCGGGCATATTAGTCATGCTCTCAAGACAAAAATAAATAAATAAATTGCCATCATTTTTGTGCGGGAGCCATTTTCACAAGCGATTGGGGGTTCTTGGCACATGGAATGAAATCTCTAGCTGAGTCAGATTTGGCTATAATCTCGTCTGGGTGAAATATGACTATAAAAAGTCAGTGTGTCTCAATCTTGCTCAGTTCAATGCAGAGGATAAAGAATATATGACTGTGACTACTGTCCTATTGAATGTTTAAATGTGTTCCTGCACCATTTGTGTCTGTGACGAAATACTAGTTGGCTAAAGTGTAATAATGTAACGGCATTTTCCAACTTGTGTCCGCATTAGCATTAGGCTAGCGGAATGCTAAATTTTCTTTGTTTTCTATTGAAGTGAACCTCAACAGGCATTGGCATTAAACAACCTGTAACATCTTTGTTTAGCTATTTCTTACTTTGGTCACATGATATTCGTGTGACTCTGATGGCCCCCGAAACCAGATGGCTTTGAATCCTCTTTGACCACTGGGACTTTTAATAAGGAGCCGTAAAAAAAAAGTAAAAATAAGTTTAAAAAAAAGCCCATCTGTCCGGCAAACGCTTCCATATGGGCACAAAGAGAGAGCCGCATTCTTGTGGAAATGAAAGCTGTTCCTTTCATCTGAGAGACATAATCAATAAATGATAAGGCCTCGTATCCGCAAGGCCCAAGCGCTAGTTTGAAGATAACTTAAGACAAGATTAGCGATGAGACCGTACGGGACGTCGCGGGGGTTGTGTGGGGGGATTAAAGTGACTCCGCACGGACAGAGGACCCCCAGTCTCACGGCGGATAATCACGGGGGCTCCTATCGGCCCTTGTGATCACTTCCTGCTGGCTTAGCTCGTGCGCATTTAAGCGCCGCTTTTTTTGTTGTTTTGTTTTTTTATCTGGAAGGAATGCTAATCAGGCTTGTACGGGAGCCAGCGCCAAATGACGCCATGTGGTCACTTTCAAACAAACGGGACGATGGATGTTTTCGCGAGGGCTAGATTGCAAAACAGAAAGAAACAAGGGCACCGAGATGGAACGCCATTTTAGAATTTAGTCCATAACCTTTAAAGGACAACCGACGTCTCGATGTGTCCATAATTTGTAAAATGGCTTCAAATGACTTCTACTGAGCGTATTTTACAAAGATTCCACCGCATATAGCTATATTTTACGTTTTAAGACTCGCGCTGAATATTCCGGAAGTCTTGTTTTTGAGTTGGTGACGAGTCCTCATGTAACGTCACTGAAGGAACGTCCCTGACTGAAAAAAGGACACATTGTAGCAGTCCTTCCATTACGTCAGTGCATTTTGCTGTACTTGTTTGGTCTGATAACTTCGTGTTGCACCAAAAAGAGGCAGAAGAGGGCGACAAAGCTCCGTGTAAGGAATTAATCAGGCTGATTAATTCCTTACACGGAGCTTTGTCGCCATTTTCTACCTCTTTTCTGGGACGCTACATTGCAGACACCGACACCTTTTTTTTGTACACATAATAATAAGTAGAGCTTTTTCAAAAACGTTTGAAAATGGAAAAAGATGAGGTATTCAGTGATGTCAGTTGTCCTTTAAAGAACAACCGACACCATTTTTTTTTTGTTTCTTAACTGACATCAGAAAAACATTTTATAGCATGTAAAATACCCAAAACACACAGGCTGATGTTTTTAGTCAAATGCAAAACACCAATAAAAATGACTTAAAATGTCCCAAAACTGCTACAAAATGAGCTCGGAACTGGGCAGATTCAGAAAGTCCCGCCCCCTTGTTCGTGACGTCACCATTGGTCACACACTGCCTTGCTCCAGAATCAAAACAATGGCTTCAATGAGTTAAAATTTGGAGAAGATGGGCAGTAGTCTGCGTGTGACTCCTCCATGGTTCGTTTTAGATTTCAGTTTTTATTATTGTTTTTGGTTGTCTGGTCCCGTTTAATCAACAGCTGAAATTTTTATTGCATTTTTTTTTGGAAACACTAAATCAACAAACCACCTTCTGCTTTCCAAGCGCCTTTATTGGAATGTTTTGTGTTCAACAATTATCATCATTTGATGTTAATCGGTAATAAAGCAAGTCATATATCAGTGTTAGTATTTTGTACTTTGGTTTTTGAAGAGACAAGGCCCAATGTTGGTGATTTATACCTTTTTGTCTCTGCGTCAACTAGGGATAAACTCAATAATCCGACGTTTCCCACCCACAACGGCGTAGGAACACACACAGTGTGCGGAACCTCAGCAGAGGTTTTTTTTTTTTGATTCTGTGGCTATTGGGTGTTTCCAATCATCGGCCTCACCACAACATAGACGGCCAGAGCGTTCGGGTTCGTTCCCTCCGCTCTGGCAGTGGGAAAGCAACCGAGATGGTATCCAGGTTGTAAATTTTACTCATCTGGTTGTTTACTAACAATACAACAAGTTTTCAGCGTGTCTTTTGGGTGGTGCCGCACAATTTTAACCACTGTGAGCGCTGCTTTCTTTGACGTTCAAAAGCAGTTAAAAGACGCCTTGATTTTACGATACCATTGACGCGAATCGCTTTGGAATCAAGTTGGTGGACCAGCTAGTATATCACTAATGTTAATTGAAGATAGACAGACAGACAGACAGAAATACTATTATTTCAATTATTTATTGTTTATAACACGGTAAATGATATTTTTTTTGGGGTTACCTCAAGACCAAATGTGTGTGGGAGCCTGAAAAAAAAAAATACACTCTATATATACAGTAAAGTCTCGTTATATCGATATCGGATATATCGATAGTCCCGGTTATATCGATACTATTTCTATGCACGCACGGAGAAAATTACATGCAAACAGGGTCGGATATATCGATAGTCCCGGTTATATCGATATTTTTTCGGACTCCCTTGAATATCGATATAACGAGACTTTACTGTATATAAACTGGACTGTATAATAAAGTGTATATCTATATAAATAAACTGGACTGTATAATAAAGTATATATAGTGTATATATAAAGTGTGTGTATGTATATGTATATATATATATATATATATATATATATATATATATATATATATATATATATATATATATATATATATATATATACTTTATTATATAGTACAGTTTATATGTATATATATATATGTGTGTATATGTATATATATATATATATGTGTATATGTATATATATATATATATGTGTGTGTATATGTATATATGTGTATATATGTGTATATATATATATATATGTATATATATATATATATATATATATATATATATATATATATATATATGTGTGTGTGTATGAGTATATTTATGTATGTATGTATATATATATATGTGTGTGTGTGTATATATGTATATATATATATATATATATATATATATATATATATATATGTGTGTGTGTGTGTATATGTATGTATATATATATATATATATATATGTGTGTGTGTGTGTGTATATGTGTATATATATATATATGTGTGTGTGTGTGTGTGTGTGTATGTATATATATATATATATATATATATATATATATATATATATATATATATATATATATATATATATATATATATCGATTAAAAAATCGATTAAAGCATTTATAAAATGTCATAAAATGAACCATTTTGCATGTTTTTTTGTGTGTTCCATTTTTTTATAAAATATATTTTCTGAAACAAGCATGTCACAATTTTTAACGACAATTTATAAAAGGTGATCGTGAGTGAACGATACCTTCCTACCCGATTGTCCTATTTTCGCACTCCATGTATTTAAGATACCTTTTTGTCGACATTTCAATACAAACAAATCCATCTCGACATTGACTTCAAAGTCAATGACTCTTCACCGTGGGGTGGGGGATTAAAAGAGAAACACTCCCCAAAAGAAGGACACTTGTTATCCTCCCCGCTTGAAAGAGTCGTGAACTTGACCGCAAATCCCATTTGCATGAAGTGGGCGTTTCCTTTCGTCACCTCATTTAGGGGCTCCTCAGATGTCAGCGTGAAACAAATCAACATTTAGATAGCGTACTAATGTGCCTCTGATGATAAAGCACCTTTGATATGACCCCCTCCCTGTGACTCGCACTGTCCCCCGACCGATTTAAGCCCTGGCCGGCGGGGGCCAGACAATCCCCAAAGCCCCCCAGCGGAGTTCAAAGGTGCCGGACCACCTCCTTGTCATTCTCCTTGCGAAAGAAGATCCCACCTTTGCAAAAGTCCCCGTGCACAAACGAGATTGGAAAGCCATTTTCTTTTGGTGGGGTTAAAGTGTTTTTAAAAGGAGGGACCACAAGAGTGCTGTGGGGGGGCATAAAAGACTTTTGGGGGATGACGGGGGGTGACGGGTGGCAAGAAAGGGGTCTGAGTCTGATGACAGAGACAATGTTTGAGTTGCACCCGAAATTGCAATATCAGTGGCGGACCGTCAAGGCCTGCAAATCCTTCTCTGCTGGCCTAAAACTGCTCACCCACAGAAAAAACTGATCCTGTGACTGTAAAGTGACCTTAAGAGTTTTGAAAGGCACTTATAAATGAAATGTATTATTATTATAAAAGTACAGTAAAGTCTGGTTATATCGATATTCAAGGGAGTCCGAAAAAATATCGATATAACCGGGACTATCGATATATCCGACCCTGTTTGCATGTAATTTTCTTCGTGCGTGCATAGAAATAGTATCGATATAACCGGGACTATCGATATATCCGATATCGATATAACGAGACTTTACTGTATCTGAATCAGTGACTGATGTTAATTATATATTGTCCATGCATTTTTATTAACTAATTCGATACTTTCAGCTTCCTTTCATTCCTTTTCCCCTGTTGCGCTGTTTTTTTCCTGATGTTTCTTTTCATGTTTAAGTATTTAACCAATCACATTTCAGCCATAATTTGTTACCAGAACTCTATCTGGACGCCTTCACAATCAGCTCTGCAGGCCCTGTCGCATCAAATGTTGATCAAACCTAAAAGCGCCTTTCAAAACTCTCAAGGTCACTTTACAGTCACAGGATAAGTTTTTCTGTGGGTGAGCAGCGCCAGGGTTCACTCAACCTGGAAGTAACTCAAATAGATAGAAAGTTACCTAATAGCTGGCTAGATAGATAGCTATATAACTAATAGCTAGCTATTAGCTATCAAGCTATATAATTAATAGTTAGCTAGCTAGACAACTATACAATCAATAGCCAGCTAGCTAGCTAGCTGGCGAGATAGCTAATAGATAGTGAATAAGGAGCAAAAAGATAGCAAATAACCATTAGCTATCTATCTTGCTAGCTAGCTATTAGTTATCCATTAGCCAGCTAGCTAACTTTCTATCTATTTGAGTTAGTCCACGTTGAGTGATCATTGCCGCATGTGGCTGCCACTGCTCACCCAAAGAAAAAAAAAACGTATCCTGTGACTGTAAATTGACCTTGAGAGTTTTGAAATGCGCTTAGAAATGACTTGTTAGATAGATTAGAATGAATGTTAGATATGAATTATCTAGCTATCTATTAGCTCGCTATTAGCTTTATTTATATTTATAAAAGTGTAACGTGCACATGCACGGTATTATTGCATGCATTACTTGATTTATTTGCCACTATGTTTATTTATTTGCTATCTAGCAAGGTAGCTAGCCAGATAGCGAGATTGTCTTGCGGAAAGAACGTCAGACTCATCTCCTCTGCAGGATTCCTTTGCAAAAAATCATCCATGGTTATTATGTCCTGGCGTTGCGAGAACCAAAGGCGGCGTCTCGTATTGAGCGACATGCGGCGGCGGCGGCAACACGCCCGCCCGTCCGTCCGTCCGTCTCCTCAAACGGACCGTCTCTTTGTTATATAACCGCATATAACACGAGTGAATCGTGGTCGCTCACAGTCCGCGTTCCTTTTCTACCATTTTGGTTTGCTCTTTTTCAGAACTTTGTAAATAATGAGTAAATTATATGTGTCAAAGCGGCTTTGCGCTATGTGGTTGCGGCCGACGCAGACTTTACACAGCAGCCAGGAGCTGAGCCAGCTCTGGCCGCTGTCCGAGTCCCCGCGGGTTGCCAGCAGCCGGCTCCCCGACCCGCCAAATTAAAGCGTAGGCATTTTTTTTTTCAGCACCCCCCCCATCACCCTTCCATAGCTAGAACTTTGCTCCACCCGGTGAATCTGTGCACTCTCTGCCCGTCTGGCGTTGGGGTATTGGGATGAGTTGGGATAAACAATGAGCGCATTGTTTATTTGTTCGGGTTTTGGTTTTTCTTTCGAGGGGTGCCAATAAAGCGCTGGTCAGACCTCTACTGCAGTGCCAGGGTTTTTGTCATTTTCACATTTTCGAATACCACAGAATATTGAGTTTTAGGACTACATAAACATCCAATACAGCGTTAGAAAGCTTAGACTTTCTTCTTCCATCACGGGAAAAAGAGTTAATTTCTAAGTTATATGGGTCTGAAGTTATCTAAGCTTGAAATGAGGGCGGATGTCCAAAATATTAGTAATATAATAATACAGTGAGACCTAAACTTACAAACACCTCAATTTACAAACTTTTCGTCTTACAAACGTCAAATTTATGAAAATTAAACCTTATAATAAGCACTATTTTCATAATACACTCCCACCACGGCTGGCGGAGTGATCTTCGGCGGAAGCACACGACCGAACAGCACCAGAGGTTAAGTTACCAACAGTCCTTATGGAAGGTGACTCTCCTTCCATAAGCCATCAATGACCATCAAAAAGGTAAATAAAACTTTATTTTACAGCACAGTTTATTTCTTCAATTACAGTCCTCATGTAATGCACCTCTCTTTCCAAACAGCAATTCCCTTTGAGCTTCGCCCTCCAACGCCATTCCATCAAGCCATAAACGACCATCACAAATGTAAATAAATTGACTTTATGATACAATGCAGTGTATTTATTTCATTACAATACAATAGCACATTTATTATACATAGAATAAGGTATGTTGTGTGTAGTTTTAAGGCTTATTTAGTTGAAAAGTATGTTTTATGGAAACCCGGGAGCGGATTATTCCCATTTTAATGGTTTCCTATGGGAAATTCTTTGTTGAGATACACACTTTTCGCCTTACACACTCAGTCTGGAAACCAATTAAGTTCGTAAGTTGAGGTCTCACTGTATATTATATTTTAAGTGCCTTTCAAAGCTCTCAAGGACACTTCCAATCACAGACAAGCATAGGTACTATAATAAATAAAATACATTCACAAATAGAAATTTGAAGAACGTCAGATAGGTAAGGGGGGTAAGGTCATGGATAGCTTTAAAAAATATCAAGAAGAATTTTTGATTCTATATTTGACCGGGAGCCAGTGGAGCTCTTGGAGGACGGGGGTGATGTGGATGAAAGGATGAGGTTCTAGTGATGATCCGGGCTAAAGAATTCTGGACGAGTTGAAGTTCGTCTCTCTTTCGGGCCTCCCCCGTGGCGCGTGAAGGGTGAAGTCAGAGGGAGCTTCTTTATGTGGGTTGGTGGGGACTCCGGTGGTTTATGACATCATCACAGAGGGCGTTGGAGACCACACGGTTGCAGATGGCAGGGATTGCCGCCATGGATCGAAGTATCCACTAAGTAGTAACAAAGTCATAATATGATTTGTTTGACTTTTGCATTCAACAACAAAACAATCAACATATAATCATTCTTGTGACATCTGGTTGTTGAGGTGAGTTGAGGAGCGTCATGGGGATAAATCATGGAAGTGCCATTAATCCATTTCAATCCCCAAACCCAAAAAAATAGGCCGTGATACTGTTGTTGTATCTCAGACCACCTTTCTCCATTCAAAAGAATGGAAGTGCCATTAATCCGTTCCAGCCTCCACCCCCAAAAAAATAAGCCATGAGACTGTTTATTGTATCTCAAATCACATTTCTCCATTGAACTGAATGGAAATGCCATTAATCCGTTCCAGTCCCTCAACCCCCCAAAATAGGCAGTGATACTAGTTTCTGTATCTCAAATCACCTTTCACCATTCAAATGAATGGAAGTGCCATTAATCCGTTCCAGTCCCCCAATACCCCAAAAATAGGCAGTGATACTGCTTTCTGTACCTCAAATCACCTTTCTCCATTCAAATGAATGGAAGTGCCATTAATCCGTTCCAGCCTCCACCCCGAAAAATAGGTCATGATACTGTTGATTGTATTGCAAATCACCTTTCTCCATTGAAATAAATGGAAGTGCCATTAATCCGTTCCTGTCCCCCAACGTCCCAAAAATAGGCAGTAATACTGTTTTCTGCATCGCAAATCACCTTTCTCCATTCAAATAAATGGAAGTGCCACTAATCCGTTAATCAGTTTACTTATATTTGGGTTACTGTTTTGGGGAAAGATTTGGCGTTCATGGACCCATGCCTGAGGGGAGTCGCTGGAAAAGGTGGTGGGCAGGGTGCGGAGGCTCCAGTAGGATTTTCCGTGCACTTGTTTCGATTCTTGCAGTGTGCAAGTCCTCGAGTGTGGGTAAGGCTGTGCCACTGATTTTTTTTTCCCGCCGTCCTAACTGTCTGTTTAAGTCGGATTTTGTCCATTTAATAGGCTTTAGAAAATTGATATCTGTCAATCGGTATTGGTGCTCATGCTATCCAATTTGTTTGCATTTAAAGACAACATTGTATCCAGGAATGGGCAACATTCTACTTGAGCAAATAAAAAAAATATATTGTTATCTGATCACATGCAGCAAGCCGTTCTGGCTACTTTCTCCCCACCGAATGACTCCACACCCCCTCAAACTTTGAGCTCCACCATTATCAACCCTTGACATGTTTTATTTCACGCCCAGGTTACATCACAAAGCTACCCGACACTCACTTACAGCCTTGCCGTATTGTGCCAAACGAGCGGCGCTTTTGTTCTCAGAGCGTTACCCAATCAATTACATTGTCCTCCTCATCTCACAAAGATGAATAACGAGCATTGTGCCCAACCCTCTGCGACGCCATTGATGCCAACACTTGAGGTTTTGTCACCTTCTCGTGAATATTTGTTTACACAAGAGCCTGACTGGCTTTCGGGATACGCTGCCCGTCCCGTCCTTTCATTTGACGCAATGGCCGCTGCGGTTTTGTTAGCCTTTCAAAATGTCCGTCAAGGCGCTTGGCTGGAAGACTTGCAATAACAAGGGCAGATATTCCAGGCAGTCTTAGCAAAAGGAATATTGTAAACAAGCAAACAGGAGTGCCGTTGGTTTTTATAGCCCAATTAAGTGTTATCGCAGTGCATTATACACTGCATCAACCAGACAGGTCTTAATCATCGCAAGCAAATAAAACGCATGGTTAGCGACGGCTGACAGGTTTTTATGTGGGATAATTGTGTGTGTGTGTGGGGGGGGGGTGTTTGCGCACAAAGGTGTTTTTTTTAATCTCGCTTATTAGGAGCAGTTTGAATTATCCAGCCATGCATTTTTTATCGCGCTTGTCCTTATTAGGGTGACGGAGAACTGAAGCCTATCCCAGGTGACTTTGGACATGATAGACAATCAAACATAAACAGGATAATTTCACATGGACGGATGATTTAGTATCGCTATCGCTAACGGTATCCGTATATGTATCGCAATCAGGCCAATTGAAGCCATATTTTTAAGTCCTGCGGATGAGACTCATCTGATTTTTTTTATTCTTTTTTTTTTGTAAACTAAGCCCCAAGTAACTTTTATTGTCATTTTCAGTCAGAAGCAAATCATTTTACGGCATAACTCATATTTCTAAATCGCAATTTTAACTCCTTGACTGCCATTCACAAATTTATTTGGGAATTGAAAATATGACGTGCGCCATTCCTGATTTTTTTTTTTTTCATGCTCGGGTGCCGATAAAGCGCTGGTCATGGACTCTACAATGTTTTTTTTCCCTTCCTCAAAAAGGCAGCATTACCCTTTCTTCCACGTTAGCGCTTTGTTCCAGCTTCAGCTGTTGTTAAAGCGCTATATAAACCAATATGTATGTGTTGCATTGCATTTTGGACAGCTGCCCGCATTTCAAAGTCATATAACTCCAGACCCATATCATTTAGGAATTAACTCTTTCCTGATAATTTAAGGTATCTTACGCTGCATTGAATGTTTATGTAGTCCTAAAAGTCAATATTCTGTGGGTCCTGGAATTCAAGTGACAATGACAAAAACCCTGGCACTGGAATGGACACATTTTTGCAGGTCTGGCAGTAAATGAGTTCATCATACTGCCATAATTAGACGAGTGGAGCTTGTGTCGAGAAAACATTTTAGATTGTCTTCCACTATCAAACGAGCTTCGTTTTGACACATTTTGTCTACTTCCTGTTACAGCCAACCCGACGTCGTCAATACGATTAATCCAACGTAGCATGAGAATTGCATTTGGGTTTGTAATGCTGAGTCATTCCTGTGCTGGGTCAGGATGCCAACACAGAGGTATACTGCACGACCCCCTAGCCCCCAATGATTGGTGTATAAATGTGTCATAACAAGTAATGGGCCCACGATTGTGTGAATGTGCTGCTTGTTGTTCTTTTTACTGTTGACTCTGCCACTAAACGCGGCATCTCACACACACCCGCACGCAGACGACTAAAACACACACTTGGCTTTTTTGGCACGGGCTGCATGCCTGTGGCTTTTGCTAGTCTGAGGTCGGTGTAATGATGACACACTCACACATACACACACACACACACACACACACTCACCACACACATAGCTTCCAGGACCCCCGCAAACATAACTTGGCCTCGAGCTGCATAGTATATTGTAGTGCTGACAAAGCTCCCCATTACTTTTTAATTACTCAGCAGAAATTGTTTTCAAAATGGAGTGTCTCTTGCGTGCCTCTCGATAGGTCGGCGCACATAACGTTCCAGTGGTTTTTATTATTTAGTCCCACAGGACTTTAATTCTGCCGTCAGTATTCTTATTGACTCATCAAGTGATTGAATAAAAAAAAATATTTTACATGACAGAACAGCAAAAAACATGCATGTGAGTTGTAATGTTTATTATTGTCCACTTGTGGGCGCCACACTTATCCATTTACTTCAATGTAGTCATGGACACCCATGGCACTTACTGGGCAAGGCCCCACCTTTTAAAGGTATACACACTCAAAAGTCACAGGTTATAACAGATGATAATCGATCTTGGGTCTCAAACTTTGGTCCTCAATGCTTGTATTTTTGTCTCTCCTTGCTTCAACACACCTGATTAAAATGATCAGCTGAAGCTGTGCAAAGAGACACGATCATGGAGGGACTGAAAACACACAGAAAAGCAAGCATAGAGAACCAGAGTTTTATACCCCTGCTCTACTCTACATGATCTGTGTGTTTTGAGTGTGTACAGCTTTAAAAGGCGGTCCTTGCCCGGTGAATGACGTGGGCGCCCTCGATGAAAAGTAGAAGTAAAAAGGATTGGCTGTTGTGAGCGCAAGTTAGCACATGGTTATTTAGCGCTTTGTAGTGATATCGGCCAGTCATAAATGTTTCCTCGACATTTGCCTTACATAGAATATGATATAACCCAAATTAAAAACATTTTAAGATCAACAATAATCGTTAAGAAAAGTTGAAAAATTCAAGTAAGAAAAACTTAAATAAGTAAATGGATAAATGAGTAAATAAAAAAATAAACAAACAAATAAGTAAACAAATAAGTAAATAAATAAATACATGCATACATACATACATAGATTCATTCACACATAAACACAAACAAATAAATAAATACACAAACAAATAAATATACACAAATAAATAAACACAAATAAATAAATACACAAACGGATAAATAAATAAATAAATAAATAAATAAATAAATAAATAAATAAATAAATAAATAAATAAATAAATACACAAATGAATCAATAAATCAAACAATAATTAAGTGCGTACGTACGTACGTACATACATACATACATGCATACATACATACATACATGCATGCATGCATGCATGCATGCATACACAAACACAAATAAATAAATAAATGAGTAAATAAATAAATAAATAATAGACAAATAAATAATACATAAATAAATAAATGAGTAAATAAATAAATAATAGACAAATAAACAAATAAATAAATAATACATAAATGAGTAAATAAATAAATAAATAATAGACAAATAAACAAATAAATAAATAATACATAAATAAATAAATAACATATTTTTTAAATGTGTTTTAAATGACAATCATCCAAACATAAAATAATGACCCAAGTTGCCAATAATGTCATTCAAGAGCAAACCTATTGATCAGGAGTTACCCATTTCAATGCCATCGTCACCAACTCGCCTCATTTCAAAAACACACATCAAAGCGTCGCCCTGCCCCCCCCCCCCCCCCCCCTCGTGAAGTTTTCAAAGTGGCCGGCGACACGACACCACTTCAGTGGCCGTTAACCAGATGAAGACACTTTCATGTCTTTGCCTTCTTTTTCATCATGTGACAGACATAAAAGGAATAAAGCCCCATCGTTTTTTTTTTTTTTTTTTTTTTTTTTTCAGCCCATCTTCTAATCGAAAGCGTCCTAATTACAGACATCAAGGTGTATTTGGATGGTTAGCGCACATCCATCGACATGTCTCGTGCCGGGAAATTGCACGCGCCAAATGACGTCAAGCAACAACAAAAAAAAAATCACAATTTGTCGGCTTCACAGAGCTTCTAATTATAACCTCGCCGGCGACACCAAACAGTTGCTCTCACCAAGACGTGGCCGACACGTTGTTATTACCTCTCTGCTCTTACCATTTGATATGTCAGCACCCTGTCTTGTTTTTAATGTCCATCTAATAACATGCCCCCCCCCCCCTCCTCCATAGCAGGATGTGGCCCGCTGGCTCAGGCCTGCTGCTCCAATGCCTCATTAAAATACTTTTTTTTTTCTTTTTCTCTCTTTCTCTCTCTGCATATCTCAGTGATTTGCGGGTAATGAATTGGCATGGCGGCGCACAGCCAAAGTATTCCAACCATCCGCTGGGCTCCCAACCCGTTGATTTGTGAGAAATGGTGCGACGTGTTCAACAACAACGCTGGTAATTGTTTACCCGCCGCCGCTGAAGAATGTTGCCGCCTCAATGTCAAGAAATACGTGGGGAACAAAGTGAGTGTTTTATAAAATAGTGTATTTTCCGCTCTATAATGGGCATCGGAGTATAAGGCGCACCCCCAATGAATGGTGTGTTTTCAAGGTTTTCCCATGTACAAGGCGCACAGAAGTATAAGCTGCACCTTCAATGAATAAAAAAAGTTATCCAAAAAAATTATTTTCCGGTGTATAAGGTGCACCGGAGTATAAGGTGTACCCCCAATGATTTATGTATTTTCAAACTTTTTCTATAAATAAGGCGCACCGCAGTATAAGGTGCACCTTCAATGAATGAACAAAAGTTATCCAAAAATAATATCTAAATATGTAAAAGTAATAAAGTATCATATTTTCCGCTGTATAAAGTGCACCGGAGTATAAGGAGCACCCCCAATGATTTATGTATTTTCAAACTTTTTCTATATATAAGGCGCACCGCAGTATAAGGCGCACCTTCAATGAATGAATAAAAGTTATCCAAAAATACTATCTAAATATGTAAAAGTAATAAAGTATCATATTTTCCGCTGAATAAGGTGCACCGGAGTATAAGGAGCACCCCCAGTGAATGGTGTATTTTCAAACTTTTTCAATATATAAGGTGCTGTGGACTATAAGGCGCACATTCAATGAATGAAAAACGTTATCCAAAAATATCTAAATATGTAAAAGTACTAAAATATCATATTTTCCGCTGTACAAGGAGCACCCCCAGTGAATGGTGTATTTTCAAACTTTTTCAATATATGAGGTGCTGTGGACTATAAGGCACACCCTTCAATGAATGAAAAAAGTTATTAAAAATATCTAAATACAGTAAAGTCTCGTTATATCGATATCGGATATATCGATAGTCCCGGTTATATCGATACTATTTCTATGCACGCACGGAGAAAATTACATGCAAACAGAGTCGGATATATCGATAGTCCCGGTTATATCGATATTTTTTCTGACTCCCTTGAATATCGATATAACGAGACTTTACTGTACATATAAAAGTAATAACATCATATTTTCCTGTATGGATGGTGCACCGGAGTATAAGGTGCACCCCCAATGATTTATGTATTTTCAAACTTTTTCTATATATAAGGCGCACCGCAGTATAAGGCGCACCTTCAATGAATGAACAAAAGTTATCCAAAAATAATATCTAAATATGTAAAAGTAATAAAATATATTTTCCGCTGTATAAAGTGCACCGGAGTATAAGGAGCACCCCCAATGATTTATGTATTTTCAAACTTTTTCTATATATAAGGCGCACCGCAGTATAAGGCGCACCTTCAATGAATGAACAAAAGTTATCCAAAAATAATATCTAAATATGTAAAAGTAATAAAATATATTTTCCGCTGTATAAAGTGCACCGGAGTATAAGGAGCACCCCCAATGATTTATGTATTTTCAAACTTTTTCTATATATAAGGCGCACCGCAGTATAAGGCGCACCTTCAATGAATGAAGAAAAGTTATCCAAAAATACTATCTAAATATGTAAAAGTAATAAAGTATCATATTTTCCGCTGTATAAGGTTCACCGGAGTATAAGGAGCACCCTCAGTGAATGGTGTATTTTCAAACTTTTTCAATATATAAGGTGCTGTGGGCTATAAGGCGCACATTCAATGAATGAAAAACGTTATCCAAAAATATCTAAATATGTAAAAGTACTAAAATATCATATTTTCCGCTGTACAAGGAGCACCCCCAGTGTATGGTGTATTTTCAAACTTTTTCAATATATGAGGTGCTGTGGACTATAAGGCGCACCTTTCAATGAATGAAAAAAGTTTTCAAAAATATCTAAATACATATAAAAGTAATAACATCATATTTTCCAGTATATATGGTGCACCGGAGTATCAGGTGCACCCCCAATGAATTATGTATTTTCAAACTTTTTCAATATATGAGGTGCTGTGGACTATAAGGCGCACCTTTCAATGAATGAAAAAAAATATCAAAAATATCTAAATACATATAAAAGTAATAACATCATATTTTCCAGTATGTATGGTGCACCGGAGTATAAGGTGCACCCCCAATAAATTATGTATTTTCAAACTTTTTCTATATATAAGGCGCACCGCAGTATAAGGCGCACCTTCAATGAATGAACAAAAGTTATCCAAAAATATCTAAATATGTAAAAGTAATAAAATATATTTTCCGCTGTATAAAGTGCACCGGAGTATAAGGAGCACCACCAATGATTTATGTATTTTCAAACGTTTTCTATATATAAGGCGCACCGCAGTATAAGGCGCACCCTCAATGAATGAAGAAAAGTTATCCAAAAATACTATCTAAATATGTAAAAGTAATAAAGTATCATATTTTCCGCTGTATAAGGTGCACCGGAGTATAAGGAGCACCCCCAGTGAATTATGTATTTTCAAACTTTTTCAATATATAAGGTGCTGTGGACTATAAGGCACACCCTTCAATGAATGAAAAACGTTATCCAAAAATGTCTAAATACGTAAAAGTACTAAAATATCATATTTTCCGCTGTACAAGGAGCACCCCCAGTGTATGGTGTATTTTCAAACTTTTTCAATATATGAGGTGCTGTGGACTATAAGGCGCACCTTTCAATGAATGAAAAAAGTTATCAAAAATATCTAAATACATATAAAAGTAATAACATCATATTTTCCAGTATGTATGGTGCACCGGAGTATAAGGTGCACCCCCAATGAATTATGTATTTTCAAACTTTTTCTATATATAAGGCGCACCGCAGTATAAGGCGCACCTTCAATGAATGAACAAAAGTTATCCAAAAATACTATCTAAATATGTAAAAGTAATAAAATATATTTTCCGCTGTATAAAGTGCACCGGAGTATAAGGAGCACCCCCAATGATTTATGTATTTTCAAACTTTTTCTATATATAAGGCGCACCGCAGTATCAGGCGCACCCTCAATGAATGAAGAAAAGTTATCCAAAAATACTATCTAAATATGTAAAAGTAATAAAGTATCATATTTTCCGCTGTATAAGGTGCACCGGAGTATAAGGAGCACCCCCAGTGAATTATGTATTTTCAAACTTTTTCAATATATAAGGTGCTGTGGACTATAAGGCACACCCTTCAATGACTGAAAAACGTTATCCAAAAATATCTAAATACGTAAAAGTACTAAAATATCATATTTTCAGCTGTACAAGGAGCACCCCCAGTGTATGGTGTATTTTCAAACTTTTTCAATATATGAGGTGCTGTGGACTATAAGGCGCACCTTTCAATGAATGAAAAAAGTTATCAAAAAATATCTAAATATGTAAAAGTAATAAAGTATCATATTTTCCGCTGTATAAAGTGCACCGGAGTATAAGGAGCACCACCAATGATTTATGTATTTTCAAACGTTTTCTATATATAAGGCGCACCGCAGTATAAGGCGCACCTTCAATGAATGAAGAAAAGTTATCCAAAAATACTATCTAAATATGTAAAAGTAATAAAATATATTTTCCGCTGTATAAAGTGCACCGGAGTATAAGGAGCACCCCCAATGATTTATGTATTTTCAAACTTTTTCTATATATAAGGCGCACCGCAGTATCAGGCGCACCCTCAATGAATGAAGAAAAGTTATCCAAAAATACTATCTAAATATGTAAAAGTAATAAAGTATCATATTTTCCGCTGTATAAGGTGCACCGGAGTATAAGGAGCACCCCCAGTGAATTATGTATTTTCAAACTTTTTCAATATATAAGGTGCTGTGGACTATAAGGCACACCCTTCAATGACTGAAAAACGTTATCCAAAAATATCTAAATACGTAAAAGTACTAAAATATCATATTTTCAGCTGTACAAGGAGCACCCCCAGTGTATGGTGTATTTTCAAACTTTTTCAATATATGAGGTGCTGTGGACTATAAGGCACACCCTTCAATGAATGAAAAAAGTTATTAAAAATAGCTAAATACAGTAAAGTCTCGTTATATCGATATCGGATATATCGATAGTCCCGGTTATATCGATACTATTTCTATGCACGCACGGAGAAAATTACATGCAAACAGGGTCGGATATATCGATAGTCCCGGTTATATCGATATTTTTTCGGACTCCCTTGAATATCGATATAACGAGACTTTACTGTACATATAAAAGTAATAACATCATATTTTCCTGTATGGATGGTACACCGGAGTATAAGGTGCACCCCCAATGAATTATGTATTTTCAAACTTTTTCTATATATAAGGCGCACCGCAGTATAAGGCGCACCTTCAATGAATGAAGAAAAGTTATCCAAAAATAATATCTAAATATGTAAAAGTAATAAAATATATTTTCCGCTGTATAAAGTGCACCGGAGTATAAGGAGCACCCCCAGTGAATTGTGTATTTTCAAACTTTTTCAATATATAAGGTGCTGTGGACTATAAGGCGCACATTCAATGAATGAAGAAAAGTTATCCAAAAATAATATATAAATATGTAAAAGTAATAAAATATATTTTCCGCTGTATATGGTTCACCAGAGTTTTAGGAGCACCCCCATTGAATGGTGTATTTTCAAGGTTTTTCCATATATAAGGCGCACCTTCAATGAATGAATAAAAGTTATCCAAAAATAATATCTAAATATATAAAAGTAATAAAATATAATATATTCATTCTGGTGTATAAGGCACACCGGAGTATAAGGAGCACCCCCAATGAATGGTGTATTTTCAATTTGTTAATATATAAGGTGCAGTGGACTATAAGGCGCACTTTCAAGGAATAAAAAGTTAGCCAAAAATAATATCTAAATATATAAAAGTAATAAAATATAATATATTCTGGTGTATAAGGCGCACTTGAGTATAAGGCGCACCCCCAATGAATGGTTTATTTTCAAACTTTTTCCATATATAAGGCGCACCGGAATCTAAGGCGCAACTTCAATGAATGAAAAAAGTTATCAAAAATATCTAAATACATATAAAAGTAATAAGATCATATTTTCCGGTGTATAAGGTGCACCGGAGTATCAGGCGCACCCCCAATGAATGGTGTATTTTCAAACTTTTCCCATATATAAGGCACACCAGAGTGCAATGAAAAAAAGTTTTCCAAATATAATATTCAGTCGAATATGCAAAACACTTCTCAGGGTCAACTTTTAACTCCAGAATTTGAAATTAGCAAATAATAGTACTTTAAAAAAATGTTTGTATCTATAAATAGACATTTTATATTTACATTAAGATTTTGCCAGACGTGACGAAACTCTAAATGTGGCAAATGGTCTACCCGTATTTTCCGATGTATAAGGCGCACCTTCAATGAAGGAAAAAATGTATCCAAAAATAATATCTAAATATATAAAAGACTATTTACAACTCGGCTGAGCAACTTTCTTTACAGATAGCCAAGTGTCAGTTTAGGCCACACAGAACTTAGCAAAAAGGTATAAAGATCAAACGTTGCAATTTAAGCCACCACTATACAGTATTCTGCATTTTTAATCACTCATTTTTTGATAAGCGCTAACAAAATGAATTCCGGATGACAGAGATAAGCGATCTTTTTAAAGATACGTTTTGAAAAATATTGCCATTTGTGTCAAAGTTGATACATGGTTATGATAAAAATGTGATATCGTTGATGCTAATATCACTAGCTGGTCAATGCCGTTTTGCATGTATGTTAGCATTAAGCTAACACATGAGCTTTAGGTAATTATGATTTTTTTTTGTTTACAATATGTTAAAAACCATAACGAATTAACTATACAACTATAAAAGTCATCCATTTTCAAAAACAATTGTATGTGGTACTGGCGCCCCCATTTCAAGCTTAGATAACTCCAGATCCATATAAAACAGACTCGTTGTGATACTTTGAAACAAAATTCTGCTTTAATAAATTCAAAGATGTTTAAGGCAAAGGTTTAAGACAATTTCATTAACCACACATTTTTATTTTTTTTTTAAATCGCTGATGCAAGGAAACCTTTCCCGGATGATGCGTTGTTAAAAGGTAAATTTGCCATTGACCCGTGTTATGTCTAACAAACATACTTTTCAATTGGGTTAGCATATAGCCTAGGCGCCGCGGGATCGCAGTTTTTAATATATTATTATCACCATTTCTGTATTTGAACTGTTCGTTAGACTCCAATTTCCTGGTTCGGTTCCCCAGCCATCATTCACAATGCAGTAATTTACTGCAATAACCGACGCTTCAAGTTCCATAAAAACAGAAACAAAAAAAAAACAGATCTGCCATTAACCGCCTATGGACAATTGATCCGGACACCCCCCCCCCCCCGACCCGCTCCAACCCTCACCCACTTCTTCCTCCCCCAACCTCGTTTCAACCCATTCATAGACAAGTCCATCATCTCTGCGGGTGTATCATTTTCCCCTTCAGGAAGCGCATCTTTGCTTCCTGGCGCTGTCTCGGTGTCAGCAGCGTTGACAGGAAAGAAAGTCTTAGGTGTTGGCATATATGTGTGTGTGTGTGTGTGTGTGTGTGTGTGTGTGTGTGTGTGTGTGTGTGTGTGTGTGTGTATCTCAGTATCTGTGACCTTTGTGTGTGTGTGTGTGTGTTTGCGTCAGCGTCTCTGACAGGTGTGTAGGTTCCGGGCCGACGTCCTGCTGACGGCGTGTTGCAATTCCCGCTCGCTTCTCTCGGGCCGGCACGCCAGGCCGTCGCCGCAGTCGCAGCGCTGGAAGAGCTCCAGGCCGTGGGTGCCCTTGCGGCGATGGCGCGTGCACACCTGGCCCTCGCTCAGAACCGGTTTGCAGATACGAGACCAAAAATGGCGGGCGCAGCAAAGGCCCGCCGAGCAGTCGGACGAGCGCAGGCACGTGTCGCCTTCCTGACCTTGGATGGGGAACAAAAGAGGTTAGGTTACGGATGTCAAAGTCAAGGCCCGGGGGATAAATCCGGCCCGCCACATTATTTTTTTCGGCCCGTGAATGCAAATCAAAGTTGTGAAATTCCATAATGCATGCTAAAATGCTCACCAAAATGTCATATTTTTTGGATATAAACTACAATAACAGTCATTATTCTTGACTTCAGATTTGAAAACTAGTTATTCATTAATTTGTTGTGCGCTCTACATGTAATATGTGGAGAGGATTAAACATTCTAATGGCTTCCCCAAATTCAAGCGGCCGGCGGGAGAAAACCGTAACTACAATGTGGCCCGCGGCAAAAAAATGACTTTGACACGTCTGGGTTAAATGATGACGTAAAAAAATAATTGCATAACACTGCCTGTTATTTACATTTTTAACTACTTTTAGCACACTCCAGATTGTGCATCGTAAATATTTTTTTGTCTGTGTGCCTTACAATTATTGGGCACCATCAATGTAAACAATCTTAGCCATCTATTAGCGAGCTATCTATTAGCGAGCTATCTATTAGATAGCTAGCTGGCTGTCTATTGGCTATCTATTAGCTAGCTAGCGAGCTTTTTATTCATTTGAGTTATTCCGGGTTGAGTAAACGCTGGCGCGTGTGGCTGCCGCTGCTCACCCACAGAAATACGTATCCTGTGACTGTAAAGTGACCTTGAGAGTTTTGAAAGACGCTTATAAATGACTATTATTATTATTATTATTATTATTATTATTATTATTATTATTATTAGCTATCTATTTCTATCTATTTGAGTTACTTCCGGGTTGAGTGAATGCTGGCGCGTGTGGCTGCCGCTGCTCACCCACAGAAAAACGTATCCTGTGACTGTAAAGTGACCTTGAGAGTTTTGAAAGGCGCTTATAAATGAATTGTATTATTATAATTATTATTATTACAATTGACTGGCAAGCGGTTCAGGTTGTCCCCCGCTGACTGCCCGTGACCCTCAGATGATAGCGCCAAAGCAATACTTTGATATCTGAAAAGGCTTTGTTTGACATGAACAAAAAATTAATAATGAAAAAAAAGCAGGTTAAATTAGAAAAAAGCAAGAAATTAATACAATTAATAATAAAACTACAAATACAAATAATAAAACTAAGACAATTGGCCACATGGTGGTAATAGGGAACAATCTCTGGCTAAGTGAAGCTCCTCCGCTCACTTCAATATAGTTCTTTGGACACCAAAATATGTAATTTTAGAATAAAGGGTATCAACAAATAATGGGGGGTGGTCTTCATATACAAGGAACAACCTCCCCCCCCCTGTGGTGCCATCACACAGTTGATTGCTGTGTGAGTGTGTGACATGCCGGCTGGCCAAAATTATGTACGCTTTGCCAGCCTGCTAGCGCGTTGTGGTGCCAGATGTAGATTTAAAATGTAAAAAATAGGGTCTGGAGGTCATAGTCGTAAGTATGGGTGGCTGTAAATCTAGCTGGTCGTAAATCGGATATTACCTGTATATGCTAATTTATTAATTTTATAATCTTTGGCAGTGGTTTTTTTTTTCTAAAATAGTAACGACAGACAGATTGCAAAAATCATCACGTTTAAACACATTTGTAAATGGTGATCTTCGAATATGCCAAAGCAAAACTCTTCTCTTGATTCTCTGGCCTGACCACCAAAACTGCGAATAGGTGAGTTTATCTGCAAATTACAGAGGCTCCCAAACAAAACCCACAAGATATGAATTATCAACTGCTAACAGAGGGCTTGACTCTCGTCAAGCCGCAGCAAATGGCAAAAATCTGAAAGTCATTTACACACCCACCAAAATAAAATTGCCTATTGATGATGTCACAGCATAAACATTTGGCAGGTTGCTACACCAAAACAGTAAAGCAGATAACGACAAGGTCGCAAGTAGGTCAGGCAACATCTACAGTATTTTGAAAGAATTGCCACACAACTACTACAGTGATACCTTGGCTTACGAACTTAATTGGTTCCCCGACAGAGTGTGTAAGGCGAAAAGTGTGTATCCCAAAAATTAATTTCCCATAGGAAACTATTAAAATGAGAATAATCCGTTCCCATGTCCCCATAAAACATAATTCTCTACTTTCTAATTTTCAAAGACTTAAAATTACACAAAATATACCTTATTTTATGAATAATAAATGTGCTATGGTATTATAATGAAATAAATAAACTGTACTGTATAATAAAGGTGTTTTATTTACCTTTGTGATGGTCGTTGATGGCTTGATGGAATGGAGTGGCCGCTTTCATCAGCATTAAACGCTTGATGAGGAACGTAACCTTCTTTCGCCATCTTGAGGAATGATCCCTTGTAGGTGCTTTCTCTGTGATAATTTTATCTAGTTCCTCAACTGTGTTCTGTTTAGCTGGGTTGATAGCTTTTTTGCATCAAGTGTACAGATGGCTTGTGCGGGTTATTTGTGGAGCCTGATTGATGGGATATTTTAACCTTGCGGTCTACACTCTGCCTTTGAACTATCAAAGTCGAAACTCTCTCACTGTTGTCTGCCTGTCTCTTTAATGTTTAAACCACCCCCCTCCCTCACTGCTGCGTTATTGACCAATAACGTGGCTTTAACCGAAGACTGGGGGCGGGGAATACAGGACAAAAACAGTCGGCTGCCATTTTGTTGTTAGAAGAACGGGCTCGTTCGCGAACGACACATCACTCATTGAGGCAGCTCAGTGTACGAAAAAAGTTTGTATGGCAAGGTAAATTTTTCATAAATGTAACGTTCGTAAACTGAAAAGTTTGTAAGCCAAGGGGTTCGTAAACCGAGGTATCACTGTACTTGTATATTACACAAAGTGATGGCCTGCGCAAAACAGCAAATGAGTTTGTCCAAAACACCCCGAAAAAATTATAGTGGACCAAGATTATTATTATTTTTTTTTTGTTATTTGTTCAATATATTTACCTTTGACAGTATGCGCTTCCAGGCCAGTGAGGGGCCGTTTGGCATGATGCGCCATAGTCGAGTTGTAAATATGCCATCCGGGCCCATCAATGTCATTCGTCTGGCAGACACCTGGAGAGGACAGGAGAGTGTGATTTTACACTTGTCCAACAAAAAAGGGGGATGGGACGAGGGGGTGCTTTTACCGTTGCTGCAGCGGCTTCCGGCGCAACACATGGCGTCCCGTGCGCAACGCTTCCGGTTTTTGCGGCAAGCCAGACACATACTTCTGACGTCGTTGCAGAATTCATCAACCCCGCAGTCGTCGTCATCCGCACATATTCCCGTCGACTGGGATTAGAGAGTGGGGTGTATGGGTAGGGGTTCGGCCATTAAATCACACGACAAATGGACGACTTTATATTCACGCTAACTTTTACGAAGTGGAACGTTGTTGTTTTTTTGTTCCAATGAAAATGCGTCATACCTGCGATACGTCCACGGGCGATTTGTGTCCCCCGCTGCCCGTCGGTGAAGTCCGCGGACTGGGGCTGACCGGTTCGAAGTTTTTGATAGCGTTGGAGTTGAGGACGATCGGCCCCGCGTAAACGTATCCAAGTAGCGAGAGCCACACGGGCAGGCAAAAACGCGCGACGCATCGCATCAGCATGATTGGATGGATGGATTCCTTTTGTTTATGTTGTTGTTGCGTTGGTGAAAGCAAAAATAAAACAAGACGTCCCCGCTAAAGTTGCCTGAGAAATTCCCTTTAAAAAAGGTTGCTAGAATAAAGTTTCTATCTCGTGTGTGGGAACGTCTGCAGTGTCGCCCCAAGTGCCGTCTTGATGCTTTTTATACGCGTGGACCTGTTTGTCATCCCGCCCCCCTCGCGGGGCATAAACAAAGGCGATGGGTGGAATTTCAAAGAGGTGCACGGAAAACGCTCATCTGTTCAGGCTGCGTGTTTGGCTAATGATAACGACCTGTTAAGTCTGTCTGATGCCTGGAACGAACAAACCTGTGCGCAAATACGCACAGGTTGGAGAGACCAAGACGGCCGATTTTGAAAGTCGCTTGCAGGCAGCAGACATCCAAGTCAACAATAAAATTGGCATGCCAACAGGGGCCATTGATAATAGTGAAGTGTACGCGATTTGTGGACGTTGAACGTCCACAAATATAGTCAAAAAGTCAAAGTCAGCTTTATTGTCAAATATGCTAAAAACTTTGAATACTTTGAACGTAACGCGTGTCAAAATATACCCATACATATCATTTTATTGTGTTCTTCGATAAATAGTACATTTTTGGGTGTATTTTCAAGAGGAACGATCTCAGTTAAATGTAGCAACAAGTGTAACCTAGCCCCGAGTTCAGACGTTTATTATTATAATTTTGTTGACATTACTGGCATCGTGAACGGCTGATGTGCTTGCAAGAAACAGGCAGAAACAGAATCAAAAACAAATCGTCTAGGAAAAAAATATTTAGATTTTTAATGAAAAACATTTGTAAAAAAAAATAATAATAATCAGTTGACCACTGTGACCACTTCACAGGCTAGCAAGCACGTTCGTTGACATGATCAAACGACGAATTGTCAAGTGAATCAAAACAAATGTGTAAATTTGGTTACATCACATAGTTGTTATTATATCCAGATTTTGTTGTTGTTGTTTTTGTGAACGTTGAGTTGTTCGTCTTTTCTTTTCTTTGTGAAAGGGAAAAAACGAGAGAAAAAAATCAAATAGTCTGCTCAAGTAAAATGAATAATTCGGTGTTTTTTTTTTTTTTTTTTTTTTTGGGGGGGGGGGGGTCATAAAATATATGACAGTCAAATCAGAATGGCATATATTTTAGTTTATTATCTAAAATAAAATGGGTAAAGATTTAATATTTTTAAAAGTTAGGTCATCAGACAACTTTAAACATTTAGGTATTTATGGTGATGTTAAAATAACCAACAAAAAAGAAGAAAACGAGCCGGTGGAATGACGACAAGAAATGGCACATGGCTCCCTCTAGCGGTATGAATAACAATTACTAAATACTGTGTAAATATATATTTTCATGAGTATAGTTCATTTTTGTGTACTTTTCGTGCTCCGGACATTATTTATTTTAGAAGAGCGCACCTTTAGTGCAGTTTGGTTGTAGGTAACATTGAAGTACAGTACAATAGACTTGTATTCGATACTTAAGAAGTGTTTCCTTTTTAATAGTTTTAAGAACAATCTCCATTTGACTTTTAAGTGCATTGCATTTTTTATACGTGGAATGTTTTTAAAATGCAGTTACCTAGGAGTGAACTGTGTAATATTTGCATTTCTACACAATCATTTATATAATTTATTTGTATACATTTAAATAGAATACACTACATATTGATTTATATAATATATATGTATCTATAGATAGATAGATAGATAGATAGATATACAATACATATTGATTTATATAGTAGTGTGTGTATATATAGATATACAATACATATTGCTTTATATAGTGTATATATATATACACACACACTATATAAATCAATATGTATTGTATTCTATTTAAATGTATACAAATACATTTAAATACATGTATATATATTGATTTATATAGCGTTTTAACAAGAGCTGAATCTGTAACAAAGTGCTAAACATGAACAGCTATTATATACAGTAAATAAATATGTAATATATTTTGATTTATATATATTATATGTATTTGAAAGTACATGTTTCATTGTGAAATGTGTACCTTTATGAAAAAAATACACCTTCTCAGCATTATTCCAGTATTTTTTGTTTTTATAATAAATAAATCTACTTTATGAGAACAAAAACTATATCATTAGTAGATCGTTTTCCGGTGATAAAAGTTGCAAAACCATTAGTCTTAAATCAACTAATTATGCTAAGAGTAAATATTTTTTTCGTGTTGCGTGCATTTTTGTAGTCACGTTTGCAACTTTTTTTCCACTTCATTCGTTTTATTTCATCCCTTGTCGAGAGAAAAACAAATGTTTGGCGTCTTTGTAGGAGCTAATTCCATCATGTTCTTTGACATTCGGGCGTCTTTTAGGGGTGATTGAAGTCACTTGCGTCGATTAACTCTTCATTTGATCCTCTTATTTGAAAAGGGGGACGGAGGGGGGGGGCAATTATCCCTCCGACACCCCCCGATGACACCAAGGGGCGGACATGAATGTGTAGGATATGCACGAAGACTATTAAGGGGTGTGAAAAGTTGACCGAATTAATAGACTTCCGTGGCGAGTCCTTTCAGACTTGACTGGCACTTTGGAGATGAAAGGACCCCCATGCCCCCCACCCTTTCGTAAAACCATGTTTGCCTTCTGGCTTGCTAAATTCAAGTCTGAGCTCTCCTTAAAGCCTCTGATAAAGACCAAAAAAAGTGTGTGTATTTGACGGGAAATTCTTTTACTTTGTTAATTCACTTGGACGCTTATTTGAGTTTTTTTTTCTTCTTCGCGTGTTAATGTGTCCATACGTGTAACCTGACGCCATATTGGGACAGTGCGACGTCTTTGAGGCTGCCGATAAACTTGGAAGAGGAGTTCTAAATTAGTTCCAAACACTTGACAAAACCACACGAAAACACTTTCGTGGAGTTCAATTGCACTGTAGCTTTTGAAGTGGGTTTTTAGCGCCATCTTTGCCCTTTGATCTTCCATAACCTGTTGTCAGCCACATAAAATTACACGTCTACAGCTAATAATTGCTTCACTGGATGAATATAACTCAAACATACCGATAAGTGACTAATATTGCATGTGAAGAGTGCAAGTTTAAAGAAAGAAAAAAATAAGTACAGTCATGCTTGTTTGTCTGCATTGTCGTGAACCGGCTCGTTGGAGGATTTAGTCAGTGAGAAACGATTGTCACTTTACCTGCAGCCCCCTCATGCGGCCACTTGTAATATTGTCGCAACAAAAAAACATTTACTTTCTAGTTTGTTAACGATGAATAATGATAATCTCATTCAATGTTAACATTTCAAACATCCCGATAAGTGACTGATATTGTATTTGAATAGTGTAAGTAAATAAGTTCAGTCACGCTTGTTTGTCTGCATTTTATCATTCGTGAACCGACGATTGTCGCTTTACCGGCAGCGCCGTCATGCGGCCACTTGTTAAATTGTCGCAACAAAATCATTCTGTATGTAATACATTTGATTTCTAAGCGCCTTTCAAAATTCTCAAGGTCACTTTACAGTCACAAGATCAGTTTTTCTGTGGGCGAGCAGCGGCAGCCACATGCCCCACTCAACCCGGAATAACTCAGATAGAAAGTTAGCTGGCTAGCTAATCGATAACGAATAGCTAGCTAGCTATCTAGATAGCTTATGGATAGCAAATAGCATATATATAGCACGCTTGGTAGCCAGCATTATTTCTAATTTGTTAACGATGAATAATGATAATTTTATTCACATTTTTAATATATTTAAAAATGTGTATGTATGAAATTAAATAATTTGACCAAATAAACCATTTTAATAATAATAATAATAATACATTTAGTTCATGTTGACCACGGCAGTATAAAAAGTGGCTAATTTGATTCCATGATAACATTAAGGTTGTTTCACAACTTGCTTTACAAGGCGGGAAATTGATGTGGGAACTTTGGTTGAATTAATTAATTAAAGACACCAACACTGACTTGTTTATTTTAAGTCTATAATTCCAAAAATCATATACTATGTGGCACTTTGCAAAATTCATTTACAGCAACGAAACAACAAAAACAACACAAGGCAAATATCCGGCAACATGGATATGGTCCAAATATGATATGATATGAATCCATTCACTATTCATTTAATCCTAATAAATATCGATTTGGTGATCAAACTGCACAGCTGTTGTATTCCACTTGATGATCACTTCAACAAGGGACCACTCGAAGCGTTTATAAATGAATCTAAAGAGTGAAACCTACCATCCATCATCATAATAATAAATACATGTGCCTTTTTCAGTCTAATCGTATGACGTAAAAACAAAAGTGGACAACCGCAAATCATTCCTGCTTCTGTGATGATTTTGACGTGAGAAGCATGTCATTGCAGTCGTATGCGATGGATTTTGAATTCCTATCTGAGAAAAAACAAATCATCTTGAGGAACGAGGCGCACTTTGTGTGTGTGTGTGTGTGTGTGTGTGTGTGTGTGTGTGTGTGTGTGTGTGTGTGTGTGTGTGTGTGTGTGTGTGTGTTCATGCAGCATCAAAAAGGCCTTGCGATCATGATTTGTATGTCGTCGATTTAAGGCACTTACATTTTATGCTATTGATTGTTCGGACGTGACAGGTGATGCCGTTAAAGGACAACCGACACCTTTTTTTTTTGTTTCCTAAGTGTGTTTCCTAACTGATATTTTTAGTCAAATGCAAAACACCAATAAAAATGAGTTAAATTATCCAAAAACTACTTCAAAATGACTTTGGGGATGGCGAGTTTTCAGAAGGTCCCGCCCCCTTGTTCGTGACATCACGCCAGGACGTCTTTGCCTTTCTCTAGAATCAAAACAATAGCTTCAGATTCGGAGAAAATGCTTTCTTGTTACTCATCCGGTGATGAATATTATTCAAATAGTTCTAAAGAGGAAAGCATAAATGTTTGCAATCGTTTAAAGGAGTCCTTCCGTATCAATTGGAGCCCTCACGACTCCAATGTAGCGTCCCAGAAAATGCACAAGATGGCGCCCAAGCTCTCATTAGAAATGGGCTGATTTGTCCGCTGGGAATTTGTGTCAACTAGTATCAAATAGTAGTCTTGGTGCAACACACAACGATTCACCATCGAGTTATTTATGTGTTTTCCTTCTAATTTCGCCATCAACACGAAGTTTTCAGACCAAACAAAGTACCCGAAATACATTGTGTGTCGCTTTCTCGCTCAGGGGCGTTCCTTCAGTGACGTCACGTCAGGCATCAACTCGAAAACAAGACTTCCTGTATATTCAGCGCGAGTCTTAAAACATAAAATATAGCTATACGCCGTAAAATCTTTGTAAAATACGCTCAGTAGAAGTCATTTGAAGTAATTTTACAAATTATGGACACAACTCCTCCGGAGGCGTCGGTTGTCCTTGAAGATTGTTTGAAAGTCATGCGGACGTGTGTTAGGGAGAAAATACATCCACAAAATATTTGAAAAAGGAACAAAACTGCACAAAATAAATACATACAGTCATTCATATCAAATAGTAGTAGTAATAACAGAAACCAAGCACAGGAAAAAGAGTGAAATTGCTATACAAAAAATAAAATAAAAATAATTTAACTAAATAGACTGTCCTGTCACTGGTTTTTTGTGTGTGGTGTTTTTTGTTTGTTTGTGATCATCAATCAAAAACAGCACCAAAGACATTGACAGCGATTTCACAGTTCGAGCTGTACAGGCATGATGGAGGTCCAAATAATACTTTAGGATTATTATTTTTATGTGTGTGTGTGTGTGTGTGTGTGTGTGTGTGTGTGTGTGTGTGTGTGTGTGTGTGTGTGTGTGTGTGTGTGTGTGTGTGTGTGTGTAAAGTTGACATTAGTGCATCATGGATGACACGTTACTTCATGGTTACTTTCCCGCATCAGCTGTGTGATAGTTGATATTTGAAACAGGGCACTTGGAGAGTCTCCTTTCTTTGACTGCACACACTTACGTGCTTGTTGTGTTTGTTTGTGTGTGTGTGTTTGTATGACCAGTCTTGTGAGGACCACTAACATTTTATACCATACGTCGTGAGGACATTTTTGACAAGTGAGGACCTCTTGGTCGGTCCTCACAAGTTTTTCATTCTAAAGGCTTCTAGAGGGTCTATATATGCATCTGTTAAAGTTTCACAGAGGTCCTCACAAATTCACCCCAAATGATTTTTTTGGGTGTGTCTAGTCTTGTGAGGACCACTAACATTTTATACCATACATAGTGAGGACCTTTTGGCCGGTCCTCACAAGTTTTTCATTCTAAAGGCTTCTAGAGGGTGTATATATGCATCTGTTAAAGTTTCTGAGAGGACACACTTTTTACTCACTGTGTGTGTTTATGTATGTGTGTGGATAATGAGTGAAAAAAGTTCATACCACAAAAAGTAAAATATTTTAACCAAATTCATTACAGAGGTGAGGACTTTGAATGTAGCCATTCAGAAACCTCACTCCTGATGTTATTTCAGTTTCAAGTCCACTTTTTATTTCTTTGTTGGAGTTGAAGTGGGAAATGGGGTGACATTTAGTGTTCGAATGGAACACTAGTTCTTCTCTAAACTTAGCAGAAACTGGAGTTATCCGGACCTCACAAAACCCTTCAAACAGAAATGTGTGTGTGTGTGCGTGTGTGTGTGTGTGTGTGTGTTCACAATGTACTTTAAAAGGGACCTATTATGGAAATTGGACTTTTTAAATTCCTGTATACCATTACATACCAACCCCAGTATTCGCCTGATCGTTAACTCATTCACTGCCAGACATGTACAAGAATGTGTCCACTCCAGTGCCAGGGTTTTTGTCATTGTCACTTAAATTCCAGGACCCACAGACTATTGAGTTTTTGGACTACATAAACATTCAATGCAGCTTTAGAAACCTTAGACGCTCTTCTTCTTTCATCAGAAAAAAAGAGTTAATTCCTAAGTTATATGGGTCTGGAGTTATATGGGATTGAAATGAGGGCAGATGTCCAAAATGCAATGCAACACATACATATTGGTTTATATGGCGCTTTAACAACAGCTGAAGCTGGAACAAAGCGCTAATATGGAAAAAAGGAAATACTGCCCCCGTGTGGAAAAGATTAAACATTGCCAGAGGCCATGGCCAGTGCTTTATCGGCACCCAAGCGTGAAAAAAACAAAGCCCGAACAAATTCGGGAATGGCGCTCTATGTCATATTTTCACTTCCTGAATAAATTTGTGAATGGCAGTGAATGAGTTAAATTGCGGTTGTCTCAATATAAATTGTTAAATCTCAATTGAATATTTTTTTCTCTTAAATTTCCCATGAGGTTAAACCATCACACACGTTACATTAAGACATCTTGGAATTTTCAGAATCGAGAAGGGAAAAAAAATTGCATAATGAGTCTCCTTTAAAGGACAACCGACACCATTTGTTTGTTTCCTAACTGACATCAGAAAAACGTTTTATAGCAACTAAAATACCCAAAACACGCAGGCTGATATTTTTAGTCAAATGCAAAACACCAGTAAAAATGACAAAATGTCCCAAAACTACTTCAAAATGAGCTCGGAACTGGGGATATTCAGAAAGTCCCGCCCCCTTGTTCGTGATGTCACGCCAGGATACTTCTTCACAAACTGCCTTGCTCCAGAATCAAAACAATGGCTTCAGAGAGTTCAGATTCGGAAAAGATGATTTCTTGTTACTCTTCCAGTTATGAATATGATTCAAATAGTTCTGAAGAGGAAAGCATCAATGTTTGCAATCGTTTAAAGAAGTCCTTCCGTATCAATTCGAGCCGTCTGGACTCTGATTAGCTATCTATTTGCTAGCAAGCTAGCTAGCTAGAAAATAGATAGCTAATAGCTAGCGAGTAGATAGCTAATAGATTGTGAATATAATAATAATAATAATAATAATAATTCATTTGCTTTATAAGCGCCTTTCAAAACTCTCAAGTTCACTTTACAGTCACAGGATAAACTTTTTCTGTGGGTGAGCAGCGGCAGACACACGCGCCAGCGTTCACTCAACACCGAACTCAAATAAATAGTTAATGGATAGCGAGATAGACAGCTTACAGCCAGCTAGCTAGATAGCTAATAGCTAGCCAGCTAGCTAATGGATAGCTAATAAATCGCTAATAGATAGCCAGCTACCAGCCAGCCAGCTGGACAGCTAATAGCAATCTTTTCCGAAAGGCCAAGTAAGAGTTGGGGGATAGATAGCTAATAGCTAGCGAATAGATAGCTAATAGCTAGCTATTTAGTTCATAAAGGTGAATCTGAAACCTGAAAGCGACGAGGAGCTTTCAACGCGCTTAAAACGTAAAATATAGCTATACGCGGTGGAATCTTTGTAAAAATGCATTCAGTAGAAGTCATTTGAAGTCATTTTACAAATTATGGACGCAACTTGTCCGGAGGTGTCGGTTGTCCTTTAAAAATGCTCAACACGATGTTACTTGTGGCAATTGGTGACATTCAGGTTAAGTCGAGAGCACTTGTTGTACAAACTGGAGAAGCGGCGATCAAAACACAACATTTCACATTTCCACACTCTTGTATTATCCTTAAAAAAGATGACATTCGCCGGAACGTCAGGCTGCGTCGGCCATGTTTTTTGTTTTGTTTGTTTGCGCACGTGCGCGTTTATCCCTGCACGTTGTGTCCTTCGAGCCGAGTGTAAGACAACACTGAACATGTGCTACAGCTGTCCCGCTATAAATGCTTGACCACAGTGAAATAAAGGCATATCGGTGACCCAGACGTGCTTCGCCCTTCCGTTAAATGGACTTCTTCTCCATATCTGCTTCTTTTTACTTTTCTTTCTTCTACCAGGAAGCCGCTGCAAGGCCTCCCAAAGAAGACTTTCTTTTGGTTTCCACGGAGATGCTGGAAGGAGAACTTCAAAAATCAACATCCCAACCGGAGTTGTCGTCAGGCGGCGGGTCTTCGTTGTCCTCTGGGAAGCTGTCGAAGTTACTCGTGTCAACTGCTGATGTGACCTGGCGATGGAGACGAGTGGACGCAGGTTTAAAGGACAACCGACATCACATTTGGCTTCAGATTCGGAGAATATGCTTTTTTTGTTACACATCCAGTTATGAATATGATTCAAATAGTTCTGAAGAGGAAAGCATACGTGTTTGCAATCGATTAAATAATTTATTCCGTGCCATTTTGAGGCAACATTGGGGGGAAACGTATCACCGAAAAAGAGGCAGAAAATGGCGACCAATTAATCAGCCCGTTTCCACAGGTTGATTAATTCCTTACACGGAGCTTTGTCGCCCTCTTCTGCCTCTTTTTTGCTGCTACACGAAGTTTTCAGACCAGCCAAGTACAGCCAAATGTATTGAGGTGATGGAAGGACTGCTACAATGTGTCCTTTTTTTCGGTCAGGGGTGTTCCCTCAGTGACGTCACGTACGGACTCGTCACCAACTCAAAAACAAGACTTCCGGAATATTCAGCGCGAGTCTTAAAACGTAAAATATAGCTATATGCGGTGGAATCTTTGTAAAATACGCTCAGTAGAAGTCATTTGAAGCCATTTTACAAATTATGGACACAACTTGTCCGGAGACGTCGGTTGTCCTCTAAGACGACGACGCTAAAAGTTAGAACTGTATCTGTTTGATCGATCCACTTACATTGGGGATGATGGGAGGTGTCAGTGTCCCCTTCTTCAAGCCCTCCCAGTTAAAGCCCTCAAACCACCTAGAAAGAAAAAAAAAGAAAATCAGACTCCTTTTACTTCGAGTTGGCATTGTGGACGATATTCACTTGTTTTTCTCATTTTATACGATAGCATGATAGCATGCTAAAGGCAAATGTTAGCGGGAACTGAATGTTTAGGCCGTACTATACATGGTCATCTTTTTACAGGTCAAAAACGACTTTCGATATATGGTGGCGTTTTTTTTTTCAGCTAAAAACAGCTTTCAAAACATGGTCAGGTGTTTTTTTTTCCCCGGATAAAAACACCTTACTATATACATAGTCGTATTTTTCGGCCTAAATATGCCTTACTATACATGGTCCTTTTCTTCGCATCAAAAACGCCTTACTATAAATGGTTGTTCTTTTTGGGGGCGCTAAAAATGCCTTACTATACATAGTGGTTTTTTTCATCCTAAAAACGCCTTACTATACATGGTCATTTTTTTGGGCTAAAAACGCCTTACTATACATGGTCGTATTTTTCGGCTAAAATGTATAGTAAGGCGTTTTTAGCCCAAAAAAATGACCATGTATAGTATGGGCTGTTTGAGCACAAAAAAATTGACCATGTATACTAAGGCGTTTTTTAGCCCAAAAAATTGTCCATGTATAGTATGGCGTTTTTAGCCGAAAAAAACATCCATGTATAGTAAGGCGTTTTTAGCCGAAAAAAACGACCATGTATAGTAAGGCGTTTTTAGCCCAAAAAAAACGACCATGTATAGTAAGGCGTTTTTAGCCGAAAAAAATGACCATGTATAGTAAGGCGTTTTTAGCTGAAAAAAACGACCATGTATAGTAAGGCGTTTTTAGCCCAAAAAAACGACCATGTATAGTAAGGCGTTTTTAGCCGAAAAAAACGACCATGTATAGTAAGGCGTTTTTAGCCCAAAAAAAACGACCATGTATAGTAAGGCGTTTTTAGCCGAAAAAAATGACCATGTATAGTAAGGCGTTTTTAGCCGAAAAAAACGACCATGTATAGTAAGGCGTTTTTAGCCCCAAAAAACGACCATGTATAGTAAGGCGTTTTTAGCCGAAAAAAACGACCATGTATAGTAAGGCGTTTTTAGCCCAAAAAAAACGACCATGTATAGTAAGGCGTTTTTAGCCGAAAAAAATGACCATGTATAGTAAGGCGTTTTTAGCCGAAAAAAACGACCATGTATAGTAAGGCGTTTTTAGCCCCAAAAAACGACCATGTATAGTAAGGCGTTTTTAGCCGAAAAAAATGACCATGTATAGTAAGGCGTTTTTAGCCCAAAAAAACGACCATGTATAGTAAGGCGTTTTTAGCCGAAAAAAATGACCATGTGTAGTAAGGCGTTTTTAGCAGAAAAAAACGACCATGTATAGTAAGGCGTTTTTAGCCCCAAAAAAACGACCATGTATAGTAAGGCGTTTTTAGCCGAAAAAAAACGACCATGTATAGTAAGGCGTTTTTAGCAGAAAAAAACGACCATGTATAGTAAGGCGTTTTTAGCCCCAAAAAAATGACCATGTATAGTAAGGCGTTTTTAGCCGAAAAAAACGACCATGTATAGTAAGGCGTTTTAGCCCCCCCAAAAAACGTTTTTTTCTTTTTTCATCAGAAGCAAGGCTTTAACATTTCCACAATTGAGAAAGACACATTAAGGGAACAATGGGGTTTGAACCTGGGACATCATAAATGCAAAGCATGCGCTCCACCACTGAGCTACATTTCCATTTTATCAGCTATGAGACATGATCCCATGCATGGTTTTTTTGGGGGGCTAAAAATGTCTGACTATACATGGTCGTTTTTTTCGGCTAAAAACGCCTTACTATACATGGTCATTTTTTTCGGCTAAAAACGCCTTACTATACATGGTCATTTTTTTCGGCTAAAAACGCCTTACTATATATACATGGTCGTTTTTTAGGGCTAAAAACGCCTTACTATACATGGTCGTTTTTTTCGGCTAAAAACGCCTTACTATACATGGTCATTTTTTTCGGCTAAAAACGCCTTACTATACATGGTCGTTTTTTTTGGGCTAAAAACGCCTTACTATACATGGTCATTTTTTTCGGCTAAAAACGCCTTACTATATATACATGGTCGTTTTTTAGGGCTAAAAACGCCTTACTATACATGGTCGTTTTTTTCGGCTAAAAACGCCTTACTATACATGGTCATTTTTTTCGGCTAAAAACGCCTTACTATACATGGTGTTTTTTTCGGCTAAAAACACCTTACTATACATGGTCATTTTTTGGGGCTAAAAACGCCTTACTATACATGGTCATTTTTTTGGGGCTAAAAACGCCTTACTATACATGGTCATTTTTTTTGGGCTAAAAACGCCTTACTATACATGGTGTTTTTTTATGCTAAAAACGCCTTACTATACATGGTCGTTTTTTTGGGGCTAAAAACGCCTTACTATACATGGTCATTTTTTTTTCGGCTAAAAACGCCTTACTATACATGGTCGTTTTTTTCGACTAAAAACGCCTTACTATACATGGTCATTTTTTTTTCGGCTAAAAACGCCTTACTATACATGGTCGTTTTTTTCGACTAAAAACGCCTTACTATACATGGTCGTTTTTTTCGGCTAAAAACGCCTTACTATACATGGTCATTTTTTTCGGCTAAAAACGCCTTACTATACATGGTCGTTTTTTTCGACTAAAAACGCCTTACTATACATGGTCGTTTTTTTCGGCTAAAAACGCCTTACTATACATGGTCATTTTTTTCGGCTAAAAACGCCTTACTATACATGGTCGTTTTTTTCGACTAAAAACGCCTTACTATACATGGTCGTTTTTTTGGGGCTAAAAACGCCTTACTATACATGGTCGTTTTTTTCGGCTAAAAACGCCTTACTATACATGGTCGTTTTTTTCGACTAAAAACGCCTTACTATACATGGTCATTTTTTTTGGGCTAAAAACGCCTTACTATACATGGTCGTTTTTTTGGGCTAAAAACGCCTTACTATACATGGTCATTTTTTTCGGCTAAAAACGCCTTACCATACATGGTCGTTTTTTTTCGACTAAAAACGCCTTACTATACATGGTCATTTTTTTGGGGCTAAAAACGCCTTACTATACATGGCCGTTTTTTTGGGCTAAAAACGCCTTACTATACATGGTCGTTTTTTTGGGCTAAAAACGCCTTACTATACATGGTCATTTTTTTCGGCTAAAAACGCCTTACTATACATGGTCGTTTTTTTCGGCTAAAAACGCCTTACTATACATGGTCGTTTTTTTTCGGCTAAAAACGCCTTACTATACATGGTCGTTTTTTTAGACTAAAAACGTTTTTTTTTTCCATCAGAAGCAAGTCTTTAATAGTCCCACAACTGAGAAATTTGCAAAGACACAAAAGGTAAACGATGGGGTTTGAACCTGGACATCATACATGCAAAGGATGCAAAACATGCACTATACCACTGAGCTACATGCCTGTTTTATCTGCTATGGGACATGTTCCCATCCATGGTCGTTTTTTGGGTCTAAAAACACCTTACTATACATGGTCGTTTTTTTTCGGCTAAAAACGCCTTACTATACATGGTCGTTTTTTTTTCGGCTAAAAACGCCTTACTATACATGGTCGTTTTTTTCAGCTAAAAACGCCTTACTATACATGGTCGTTTTTTTTCGGCTAAAAACGCCTTACTATACATGGTCATTTTTTTCGGCTAAAAACGCCTTACTATACATGGTCGTTTTTTTGGGCTAAAAACGCCTTACTATACATGGTCATTTTTTTGGGCTAAAAACGCCTTACTATACATGGTCGTTTTTTTCAGCTAAAAACGGTCGTTTTTTTTGGGCTAAAAACGCCTTACTATACATGGTCGTTTTTTCGGCTAAAAACGCCTTACTATACATGGTCGTTTTTTTCGGCTAAAAACGCCTTACTATACATGGTCATTTTTTTGGGCTAAAAACGCCTTACTATACATGGTCGTTTTTTTCAGCTAAAAACGGTCGTTTTTTTTGGGCTAAAAACGCCTTACTATACATGGTCGTTTTTTCGGCTAAAAACGCCTTACTATACATGGTCGTTTTTTTCGGCTAAAAACGCCTTACTATACATGGTCATTTTTTTGGGGCTAAAAACGCCTTACTATACATGGTCGTTCTTTTCGGCTAAAAACGCCTTACTATACATGGTCGTTTTTTTGGGCTAAAAACGCCTTACTATACATGGTCATTTTTTTCGGCTAAAAACGCCTTACTATACATGGTGTTTTTTTCGGCTAAAAACGCCTTACTATACATGGTCGTTTTTTTTTTTCTGAGAAAAACGCCTTACTATACATGGTCGTTTTTTCGGCTAAAAACGCCTTACTATACATGGTCATTTTTTTGGGGCTAAAAACGCCTTACTATACATGGTGTTTTTTTCGGCTAAAAACACCTTACTATACATGGTCATTTTTTTGGGGCTAAAAACGCCTTACTATACATGGTCGTTTTTTTCAGCTAAAAACGCCTTACTATACATGGTCGTTTTTTTTGGCTAAAAACGCCTTACTATACATGGTCATTTTTTTCGGCTAAAAACACCTTACTATACATGGTCATTTTTTGGGGCTAAAAACGCCTTACTATACATGGTCGTTTTTTTTGGGCTAAAAACGCCTTACTATACATGGTCGTTTTTTTTCGGCTAAAAACGCCTTACTATACATGGTCGTTTTTTTTTCGGCTAAAAACGCCTTACTATACATGGTCGTTTTTTTCGGCTAAAAACACCTTACTATACATGGTCATTTTTTTGGGGCTAAAAACGCCTTACTATACATGGTCATTTTTTTCGGCTAAAAACGCCTTACTATACATGGTCGTTTTTTTTCGGCTAAAAACGCCTTACTATACATGGTCGTTTTTTTGGGCTAAAAACGCCTTACTATACATGGTCGTTTTTTTCGGCTAAAAACGCCTTACTATACAGGGTCGTTTTTTTTTTGGGCTAAAAACGCCTTACTATACATGGTCGTTTTTTTCGGCTAAAAACACCTTACTATACATGGTCATTTTTTGGGGCTAAAAACGCCTTACTATACATGGTCGTTTTTTGGGGCTAAAAACGCCTTACTATACATGGTCGTTTTTTTTCGGCTAAAAACGCCTTACTATACATGGTCGTTTTTTTTGGGCTAAAAACGCCTTACTATACATGGTCATTTTTTTGGGGCTAAAAACGCCTTACTATACATGGTCATTTTTTTTGGGCTAAAAACGCCTTACTATACATGGTGTTTTTTTATGCTAAAAACGCCTTACTATACATGGTCGTTTTTTTCAGCTAAAAACGCCTTACTATACATGGTCGTTTTTTTCGGCTAAAAACGCCTTACTATACATGGTCATTTTTTTCGGCTAAAAACGCCTTACTATACATGGTCGTTTTTTTCGGCTAAAAACACCTTACTATACATGGTCATTTTTTGGGGCTAAAAACGCCTTACTATACATGGTCATTTTTTTGGGGCTAAAAACGCCTTACTATACATGGTCATTTTTTTTGGGCTAAAAACGCCTTACTATACATGGTCGTTTTTTTGGGGCTAAAAACGCCTTACTATACATGGTCATTTTTTTTTCGGCTAAAAACGCCTTACTATACATGGTCGTTTTTTTCGACTAAAAACGCCTTACTATACATGGTCATTTTTTTTTCGGCTAAAAACGCCTTACTATACATGGTCGTTTTTTTCGACTAAAAACGCCTTACTATACATGGTCGTTTTTTTCGGCTAAAAACGCCTTACTATACATGGTCATTTTTTTCGGCTAAAAACGCCTTACTATACATGGTCGTTTTTTTCGACTAAAAACGCCTTACTATACATGGTCGTTTTTTTCGGCTAAAAACGCCTTACTATACATGGTCATTTTTTTCGGCTAAAAACGCCTTACTATACATGGTCGTTTTTTTCGACTAAAAACGCCTTACTATACATGGTCGTTTTTTTGGAGCTAAAAACGCCTTACTATACATGGTCGTTTTTTTCGGCTAAAAACGCCTTACTATACATGGTCGTTTTTTTCGACTAAAAACGCCTTACTATACATGGTCATTTTTTTTGGGCTAAAAACGCCTTACTATACATGGTCGTTTTTTTTGGGCTAAAAACGCCTTCCTATACATGGTCATTTTTTTCGGCTAAAAACGCCTTACCATACATGGTCGTTTTTTTTCGACTAAAAACGCCTTACTATACATGGTCATTTTTTTGGGGCTAAAAACGCCTTACTATACATGGTCGTTTTTTTGGGCTAAAAACGCCTTACTATACATGGTCGTTTTTTTTGGCTAAAAACGCCTTACTATACATGGTCATTTTTTTCGGCTAAAAACACCTTACTATACATGGTCATTTTTTGGGGCTAAAAACGCCTTACTATACATGGTCATTTTTTTCGGCTAAAAACGCCTTACTATACATGGCCGTTTTTTTGGGCTAAAAACGCCTTACTATACATGGTCGTTTTTTTGGGCTAAAAACGCCTTACTATACATGGTCATTTTTTTCGGCTAAAAACGCCTTACTGTACATGGTCGTTTTTTTCGGCTAAAAACGCCTTACTATACATGGTCGTTTTTTTTCGGCTAAAAACGCCTTACTATACATGGTCGTTTTTTTAGACTAAAAACGTTTTTTTTTTTCCATCAGAAGCAAGTCTTTAATAGTCCCACAACTGAGAAATTTGCAAAGACACAAAAGGTAAACGATGGGGTTTGAACCTGGACATCATACATGCAAAGGATGCAAAACATGCACTATACCACTGAGCTACATGCCTGTTTTATCTGCTATGGGACATGTTCCCATCCATGGTCGTTTTTTGGGTCTAAAAACACCTTACTATACATGGTCGTTTTTTTTCGGCTAAAAACGCCTTACTATACATGGTCGTTTTTTTTTCGGCTAAAAACGCCTTACTATACATGGTCGTTTTTTTCAGCTAAAAACGCCTTACTATACATGGTCGTTTTTTTTCGGCTAAAAACGCCTTACTATACATGGTCATTTTTTTCGGCTAAAAACGCCTTACTATACATGGTCGTTTTTTTGGGCTAAAAACGCCTTACTATACATGGTCATTTTTTTGGGCTAAAAACGCCTTACTATACATGGTCGTTTTTTTCAGCTAAAAACGGTCGTTTTTTTTGGGCTAAAAACGCCTTACTATACATGGTCGTTTTTTTCGGCTAAAAACGCCTTACTATACATGGTCGTTTTTTTCGGCTAAAAACGCCTTACTATACATGGTCATTTTTTTGGGCTAAAAACGCCTTACTATACATGGTCGTTTTTTTCAGCTAAAAACGGTCGTTTTTTTTGGGCTAAAAACGCCTTACT
Organism: Hippocampus bargibanti; assembly: GCF_051943395.1. Classification (NCBI taxonomy): domain Eukaryota; kingdom Metazoa; phylum Chordata; class Actinopteri; order Syngnathiformes; family Syngnathidae; genus Hippocampus; species Hippocampus bargibanti. The sequence goes on from NC_142746.1 coordinate 20,176,905, forward strand.
ATACATGGTCGTTTTTTTTCGGCTAAAAACGCCTTACTATACATGGTCGTTTTTTCGGCTAAAAACGCCTTACTATACATGGTCATTTTTTTGGGGCTAAAAACGCCTTACTATACATGGTCGTTCTTTTCGGCTAAAAACGCCTTACTATACATGGTCGTTTTTTTGGGCTAAAAACGCCTTACTATACATGGTCATTTTTTTCGGCTAAAAACGCCTTACTATACATGGTGTTTTTTTTCGGCTAAAAACGCCTTACTATACATGGTCGTTTTTTTTTTCGGAGAAAAACGCCTTACTATACATGGTCGTTTTTTCGGCTAAAAACGCCTTACTATACATGGTCATTTTTTTGGGGCTAAAAACGCCTTACTATACATGGTGTTTTTTTCGGCTAAAAACACCTTACTATACATGGTCATTTTTTTGGGGCTAAAAACGCCTTACTATACATGGTCGTTTTTTTCAGCTAAAAACGCCTTACTATACATGGTCGTTTTTTTTGGCTAAAAACGCCTTACTATACATGGTCATTTTTTTCGGCTAAAAACACCTTACTATACATGGTCATTTTTTGGGGCTAAAAACGCCTTACTATACATGGTCGTTTTTTTTGGGCTAAAAACGCCTTACTATACATGGTCGTTTTTTTTCGGCTAAAAACGCCTTACTATACATGGTCGTTTTTTTTCGGCTAAAAACGCCTTACTATACATGGTCGTTTTTTTCGGCTAAAAACACCTCACTATACATGGTCATTTTTTTGGGGCTAAAAACGCCTTACTATACATGGTCATTTTTTTCGGCTAAAAACGCCTTACTATACATGGTCGTTTTTTTTCAGCTAAAAACGCCTTACTATACATGGTCGTTTTTTTGGGCTAAAAACGCCTTACTATACATGGTCGTTTTTTTCGGCTAAAAACGCCTTACTATACAGGGTCGTTTTTTTTTTGGGCTAAAAACGCCTTACTATACATGGTCGTTTTTTTCGGCTAAAAACACCTTACTATACATGGTCATTTTTTGGGGCTAAAAACGCCTTACTATACATGGTCGTTTTTTGGGGCTAAAAACGCCTTACTATACATGGTCGTTTTTTTTCGGCTAAAAACGCCTTACTATACATGGTCGTTTTTTTTGGGCTAAAAACGCCTTACTATACATGGTCATTTTTTTGGGGCTAAAAACGCCTTACTATACATGGTCATTTTTTTTGGGCTAAAAACGCCTTACTATACATGGTGTTTTTTTATGCTAAAAACGCCTTACTATACATGGTCGTTTTTTTCAGCTAAAAACGCCTTACTATACATGGTCGTTTTTTTCGGCTAAAAACGCCTTACTATACATGGTCATTTTTTTCGGCTAAAAACGCCTTACTATACATGGTCGTTTTTTTGGGCTAAAAACGCCTTACTATACATGGTCATTTTTTTGGGCTAAAAACGCCTTACTATACATGGTCGTTTTTTTCAGCTAAAAACGGTCGTTTTTTTTGGGCTAAAAACGCCTTACTATACATGGTCGTTTTTTTCGGCTAAAAACGCCTTACTATACATGGTCGTTTTTTTCGGCTAAAAACGCCTTACTATACATGGTCATTTTTTTGGGCTAAAAACGCCTTACTATACATGGTCGTTTTTTTCAGCTAAAAACGGTCGTTTTTTTTGGGCTAAAAACGCCTTACTATACATGGTCGTTTTTTTCGGCTAAAAACGCCTTACTATACATGGTCGTTTTTTTTCGGCTAAAAACGCCTTACTATACATGGTCATTTTTTTGGGGCTAAAAACGCCTTACTATACATGGTCGTTTTTTTCGGCTAAAAACGCCTTACTATACATGGTCGTTTTTTTGGGCTAAAAACGCCTTACTATACATGGTCATTTTTTTCGGCTAAAAACGCCTTACTATACATGGTGTTTTTTTCGGCTAAAAACGCCTTACTATACATGGTCGTTTTTTTTTTTCTGAGAAAAACGCCTTACTATACATGGTCGTTTTTTTGGGCTAAAAACGCCTTACTATACATGGTCATTTTTTTGGGGCTAAAAACGCCTTACTATACATGGTGTTTTTTTCGGCTAAAAACACCTTACTATACATGGTCATTTTTTTGGGGCTAAAAACGCCTTACTATACATGGTCGTTTTTTTCAGCTAAAAACGCCTTACTATACATGGTCGTTTTTTTTGGCTAAAAACGCCTTACTATACATGGTCGTTTTTTGGGGCTAAAAACGCCTTACTATACATGGTCGTTTTTTTTCGGCTAAAAACGCCTTACTATACATGGTCGTTTTTTTTGGGCTAAAAACGCCTTACTATACATGGTCATTTTTTTGGGGCTAAAAACGCCTTACTATACATGGTCATTTTTTTTGGGCTAAAAACGCCTTACTATACATGGTGTTTTTTTATGCTAAAAACGCCTTACTATACATGGTCGTTTTTTTCAGCTAAAAACGCCTTACTATACATGGTCGTTTTTTTCGGCTAAAAACGCCTTACTATACATGGTCATTTTTTTCGGCTAAAAACGCCTTACTATACATGGTCGTTTTTTTGGGCTAAAAACGCCTTACTATACATGGTCATTTTTTTGGGCTAAAAACGCCTTACTATACATGGTCGTTTTTTTCAGCTAAAAACGGTCGTTTTTTTTGGGCTAAAAACGCCTTACTATACATGGTCGTTTTTTCGGCTAAAAACGCCTTACTATACATGGTCGTTTTTTTCGGCTAAAAACGCCTTACTATACATGGTCATTTTTTTGGGCTAAAAACGCCTTACTATACATGGTCGTTTTTTTCAGCTAAAAACGGTCGTTTTTTTTGGGCTAAAAACGCCTTACTATACATGGTCGTTTTTTCGGCTAAAAACGCCTTACTATACATGGTCGTTTTTTTCGGCTAAAAACGCCTTACTATACATGGTCATTTTTTTGGGGCTAAAAACGCCTTACTATACATGGTCGTTCTTTTCGGCTAAAAACGCCTTACTATACATGGTCGTTTTTTTGGGCTAAAAACGCCTTACTATACATGGTCATTTTTTTCGGCTAAAAACGCCTTACTATACATGGTGTTTTTTTCGGCTAAAAACGCCTTACTATACATGGTCGTTTTTTTTTTTCTGAGAAAAACGCCTTACTATACATGGTCGTTTTTTCGGCTAAAAACGCCTTACTATACATGGTCATTTTTTTGGGGCTAAAAACGCCTTACTATACATGGTGTTTTTTTCGGCTAAAAACACCTTACTATACATGGTCATTTTTTTGGGGCTAAAAACGCCTTACTATACATGGTCGTTTTTTTCAGCTAAAAACGCCTTACTATACATGGTCGTTTTTTTTGGCTAAAAACGCCTTACTATACATGGTCATTTTTTTCGGCTAAAAACACCTTACTATACATGGTCATTTTTTGGGGCTAAAAACGCCTTACTATACATGGTCGTTTTTTTTGGGCTAAAAACGCCTTACTATACATGGTCGTTTTTTTTCGGCTAAAAACGCCTTACTATACATGGTCGTTTTTTTTCGGCTAAAAACGCCTTACTATACATGGTCGTTTTTTTCGGCTAAAAACACCTCACTATACATGGTCATTTTTTTGGGGCTAAAAACGCCTTACTATACATGGTCATTTTTTTCGGCTAAAAACGCCTTACTATACATGGTCGTTTTTTTTCGGCTAAAAACGCCTTACTATACATGGTCGTTTTTTTGGGCTAAAAACGCCTTACTATACATGGTCGTTTTTTTCGGCTAAAAACGCCTTACTATACAGGGTCGTTTTTTTTTTGGGCTAAAAACGCCTTACTATACATGGTCGTTTTTTTCGGCTAAAAACACCTTACTATACATGGTCATTTTTTGGGGCTAAAAACGCCTTACTATACATGGTCGTTTTTTGGGGCTAAAAACGCCTTACTATACATGGTCGTTTTTTTTCGGCTAAAAACGCCTTACTATACATGGTCGTTTTTTTTGGGCTAAAAACGCCTTACTATACATGGTCATTTTTTTGGGGCTAAAAACGCCTTACTATACATGGTCATTTTTTTTGGGCTAAAAACGCCTTACTATACATGGTGTTTTTTTATGCTAAAAACGCCTTACTATACATGGTCGTTTTTTTTCGGCTAAAAACGCCTTACTATACATGGTCGTTTTTTTTTTCGGCTAAAAACGCCTTACTATACATGGTCGTTTTTTTTGGGCTAAAAACGCCTTACTATACATGGTCGTTTTTTTCAGCTAAAAACGGTCGTTTTTTTTGGGCTAAAAACGCCTTACTATACATGGTCGTTTTTTTTTTTTGGAGAAAAACGCCTTACTATACATGGTCGTTTTTTCGGCTAAAAACGCCTTACTATACATGGTCATTTTTTTCGGCTAAAAACGCCTTACTATACATGGTCGTTTTTTTTCGGCTAAAAACGCCTTACTATACATGGTCGTTTTTTTGGGCTAAAAACGCCTTACTATACATGGTCATTTTTTTCGGCTAAAAACGCCTTACTATACATGGTCATTTTTTTTTTGGGCTAAAAACGCCTTACTATACATGGTCATTTTTTTCGGCTAAAAACACCTTACTATACATGGTCATTTTTTGGGGCTAAAAACGCCTTACTATACATGGTCGTTTTTTGGGGCTAAAAACGCCTTACTATACATGGTCGTTTTTTTTCGGCTAAAAACGCCTTACTATACATGGTCGTTTTTTTTGGGCTAAAAACGCCTTACTATACATGGTCATTTTTTTGGGGCTAAAAACGCCTTACTATACATGGTCATTTTTTTCGGATAAAAACGCCTTACTATACATGGTCGTTTTTTTCGGCTAAAAACGCCTTACTATACATGGTCGTTTTTTTGGGCTAAAAACGCCTTACTATACATGGTCGTTTTTTTCGGCTAAAAACGCCTTACTATACATGGTCGTTTTTTTTTTGGGCTAAAAACGCCTTACTATACATGGTCATTTTTTTCGGCTAAAAACGCCTTACTATACATGGCCATTTTTTTCGGCTAAAAACGCCTTACTATACATGGTCATTTTTTTCGGCTAAAAACGCCTTACTATATATACATGGTCGTTTTTTTGGGCTAAAAACGCCTTACTATACATGGTCGTTTTTTTCGGCTAAAAACGCCTTACTATATATACATGGTCGTTTTTTTGGGCTAAAAACGCCTTACTATACATGGTCGTTTTTTTCGGCTAAAAACGCCTTACTATACATGGTCGTTTTTTTTTTGGGCTAAAAACGCCTTACTATACATGGTCGTTTTTTTTGGGCTAAAAACGCCTTACTATACATGGTCGTTTTTTTCGGCTAAAAACGCCTTATTATACAAGTTCATTTTTTTGGGCTAAAAACGCCTTACTATACATGGTCGTTTTTTTTCGGCTAAAAACGCCTTACTATACATGGTCATTTTTTTGGGCTAAAAACGCCTTACTATACATGGTCGTTTTTTGGGGCTAAAAACGCCTTATTATACAAGTTCATTTTTTTGGGCTAAAAACGCCTTACTATACATGGTCGTTTTTTTCGGCTAAAAACGCCTTACTATACATGGTCGTTTTTTTGGGCCTAAAAACACCTGACTGTACATCGTCATGAGACGGTCCTTAAAAGACATTTTAATCTTTGTCTTTGGATTCGTGTGAGGCATTTTTGTTTTTGATGTATTTCATTGTATTATCATCTTTGATGTCCTTGTACAGCACTGTAATATTCATTTGCGGTTGTTTTTCTATTTGTATTTTTTCTGTCCTTGTACAGCAGTAGTGTATATATGTATATTTATATGTAGTCGCGTTAGTTTTTCATATTCAATAAAAAAACGCGGTCATTCGGGGGGAATCTAAATTGAATCAAAAAGCTTACTTGTGCTTTTGGATGTCTTTGACACCATTTTTCAAGTTTCCCAGTCGTTCGGAAGGATTATCCCTGCAAAGACAACGCATGGGTTGACACGGCAACCAAATCCAACGTCCAAAATTCCAAAACAACCAAACACTCACCTGCATAGCTTTTTGATTAAGTTGGCAGCATTTTTGGTAATTTTCTTTGGGAATTCGATCATGTCGATGCCTCTCAGGATGATGTTGTAAGTCTTCATTGGATCAGGGCCGGAAAACGGGGGGCTAGGAATCACACCCGGACGTGTTAAACTTGACAAGATGAGTATTGGTTTCTGATCCCAAAAACTGTATACAGTGATACATTGGCTTACGAACTTAATTGCTTCCCAGACAGAGTGTGTAAGGCGAAAAGTGTGTATCCCAAAAATTAATTTCCCATAGGAAACTATTAAAATGAGAATAATCCATTCCCAGGTCCTCATAAAACATAATTTTCTACTTTCTAATTTTATAAGCCTTAAAACTACCCAAAATATAGTTAATTTTATGTATAATAAATGTGTTTTGGTATTATAATTAGAGAAAGAAACTATGCGGTATAATAAAGTCGTTTTATTTACCTTTGTGATGGTCATTGATGGCTTGATGGAATGGAGTACTTAGCCTTCTTCTTTCACCATCTTGAGGAATGATCCCTTGTAGGTGCTTTCTCTGTGATAATTTTACCTAGTTCCTCATCAATTGTGTTCTGTTTATCAAGTATTCAGGTATATTTTAACCTTGCAGTCTACACTGTGCCTTTGAACTATCAAGGTTGAAACAAGTCCAAATGTCACTGTTTTCTATCCAGTCTGCCTGTCTCTTTAATGTTTCAACCAACTCCCTTCACTGCTGCGTTCTTGACCAATCACAAGGCTTTAACCGAAGACTGGGGGCGGGGAATAGAGGACAAAAACAGTCGGCTGCCATTTTCTTGTCAGGAGACCGGGCTCGTTCGCGAACGACACATCACTCATTGTGGCGCTCCGTGTGTATCCTGAAAAATAGTTTGTATGCCAAGGTAAAATGTTCATAAATTTAACGTTCGTAAGCCGAAAAGTTCGTAAGCCAAGGAGTTCGTAAACCGAGGTATCACAGTACCTGCCAGTCAGCAGCTCAAACATGAGAATTCCGAGCGACCAGTAATCAGCGGAGATATCGTGGCCCTTGTTCAGGATGATCTCGGGCGCTACATATTCGGGCGTCCCGCAGAAAGTCCACGTTTTCTTCCCAAAACCGATTTTCTTGGCAAAACCGAAATCCACCTAACGAGAAGACAGTTTTAAGCTAGCGGAAAAGAGAATCATGACAATGAGCGTCTCAAAGGAGTCCCTACTAGTTTAGCATAACCCCTGTGGTCCAGGATAAGGTTCTCCGGTTTGAGGTCTCTGTAGATGATGCCTTTGGAATGTAGGTAGGCGAAGGCTTCCACCACGCAGCCTGTGTAAAACCTGGTTGTCGAATCCTCGAATGAACCCCTGGAGAAAGCGAGAGAATACAATAATTTACATAATGGCGTTGCCAATAGATGATTAATAATTCATTTGTTCCGTAACTGCAGTTGTGAGTCGAAAAAATGCATGTCAAATCATGTTTCCCCATTCAAATGAATGGGGATGCCATTAATCTGTTCCAGTCTTCCATTGATGATATAATAAAAAAGAATGCTGAATGTTTTATTTATTTTTTTGTGAGGAAAAAAAACTGAACAATCACATTTTAACTCATTCACCACCAGACATGTGCAAAAATGTGTCCACTCCAGTGCCAGGGCTTTTGTCATTGTCACTTAAAATCCAGGACCTACAGAATATTGAGTTTTAGGACTACATAAACATTCAAGAAAGCGTTAGAAACCTTAGACTTTCTTCTTTAAACAGAAAAAAAGTGTTAATTCATCAGTAAAAAAGTGTTAATTCCTAAATTATACGGGTCTGGAGGTATATGAGCTTGAAATACAATGCAATACATACATATTGGTTTATATAGCGCTTTAACAACAGTTGAAGCTGGAACAAAGCGCTAACATAGAAAAAGGGGAAATGCTGCCCCCTTGTGGAAAAGATTACACATTGCCAGAGGCCATGGACAGCGCTGTATCGGCACCCAAGCATGAAAAAACAAAACCCAAACAAATTCGGAAAAAGCACTCCACGTCATATTTTCAATTCCCAAATAAATTTGTGAATGGCAGTGAATGAGTTAAAAATATTTACTGTAAATAATCCAGCGATATTGGTTGTTTTTTGTAGAGGATAAAGAATATGTGTCTTAAGGTGTCATTATCTTGTCTGTCTACGTGCTGGGCTGTATTCTACGGCGTTTCCCCATCAGAAAACAATATCATCGTTTTATGTTTACTTTGACAGCAAACTTGTGTCAAGAGAGACATACAGCACAGGTAACATCCGACTTCCGACCTGCTCGACTTACGACCACCCGTACTTACGACCACGACCTCCAAACCCTATTATTAACATTTTAAGAGGGGGAGTATGTGAGTCATTTAGCCTCCGAGTCTCTATTCAACATTTTGAATGGATTTCGACTTACGACCATTTCGACTTACGACCGTTTGGTCGGAATGGAACTCGGTCGTAAGTTGGATATTACCTGTATTTAGTTACAAAAAAAACATACCTGTCTCGGAGAATGGTCCACAGTTCTCCTCCTAAGCATGCTTCCATCAGCATGTAGAGATACTTGCTGTCCTTGAACGTTCGATAGAGTCTATAAACACACAGTAGATGGGTTTCAAAATGGCTGCCAAACACCAAAATGGCACCCAAAAAAGGTGCATCAAATGGATGCTTCCAACTCTGCAGTCAACTTATGAAAGGAATTGGCTCAGGAAGAAAATACATTCTGAACTAGAAAATGTGTAAATTGAGACGCATTTTCCATGTGAATGCCCTAATCCGTTCCAAGGTCCCTAAAATTCTGACAAATATTTTCTTGAACTCAATATTCTGTGAATCCTGGAATTCAAGTGACGATGACAATAACCCTGGCACTGGAGTGGACACATTTTTTGCACATCGTCTGGCGATGAATGACTTTTGAAAGGCGCTTATAAATTAAATGTATTATTATTAGTATGAGTATTATTATTATCATTTGCTAGCTATTTGCTATCTATTAGCTCTGGCTGGCTAGCTAGCTATCTGGCTGGCTATTCACTATCTAGCTCGGTATCTGTTGGCTATCGATTGGCTAGCTAGCTTTCTATCTATTTGAGTTATTTCCAGGTTGAGTGAACGCTAGCGCGTGTGGCTGCCGCTGCTCACCCGCAGAAAGGCGCTTGTAAATTATATGTAGTATTATTAGTATCATTATTAGTATTATTATTATCATTTGCTAGCTATTTGCTATCTATTAGCTTATTATTATCATTTGCTAGCTATTTGCTATCTATTAGCAAGGGCTGGCTAGTTAGCTAGCAATCTGGCTGGCTAGCTAGCTATCTATTTACTATCTAGATGGCTGGCTAGCTAGCTAGCTATCTATTCACTATCTAGCTGGCTGGCTATCTAGCTAGGTATCTGTTGGCCATCGATTGGCTAGCTAGCTTTCTATCTATTTGAGTTACTTCCAGGTTGAGTGAACGCTGGCGAGTGTGGATCCTGTGACTGTAAAGTGACCTTGAGAGTTTTGAAAGGCGCTTATAAATGAAATGTACTGTATTATTATTATTATTATTATTATTATTATTGTTATTATTATTATTATTATTATTATTATTATATCATGCTTGAAGGAAAGTAGGCCTATTTTTTTCATAGTACTTTAATGTACTATAGCCAAGCCATATTGCATATAAGACTTAAATGTGTTAAATGACGTTCATACCGAACAATAAAATCCGAGTGGGCCTCCTGCATGATGAGTTTCTCCGAGCGAATATGCTCCTGCTGTCGGGTGTCGACAATGTGCCGTTTCTTGAGGATCTTCATGGCAAAAGTTTTGTTCTCGTCACTTTTGAGCTGAACCTGACGAGAGATAACGTAAAAAAAAGTGTTGAAGTACAAGATGGCGTCAACAAAATGGAGTCACAAAATAAGGGTAAGAAAGGGGGGTTCTTACCAGTTCCACACGACCAAAGCCGCCAACCCCCAGAGTGTCGATGATGTTGAAATCGGCCAGATTGAGATTGAAGAAAAAAGCATTCTCAGCTTCGTACCTGACAAGACAAGAAAATGGGATTAGGCAAGAGACGGATGATGAAAAACAATATAATCCACCTCCGATTTTGCCTCATTTGTTTTCAAATCTCAAAAGGATTATCCGGGAATAATCTATCCTTAAAGGACATCACTTTTTTGTTTCCTAACTGACATCAGAAAAACGTTTTATAGCATCTAAAATACCTAAAACACGCAGTATGATATTTTTAGTCAAATGTAAAACACCAATAAAAATGATTTAGTGTCCAAAATCTGCAAAAAAAAATTAACCCGGAAGTGAGCAGTTTCAGAAGGTCCCGCCCCCTTGTTCGTGATGTCACACCAAGACGTCTTGCATTTCAGGAGAATCAAAACAATGGCTTCAGATTCGGAGAATATGCTTTATTGTTACACATCCAGTTTATGAATATGATTCAAATAGTTCTGAAGAGGAAAGCATACATGTTTGCAATCGATTAAATAATTTATTCAGGGCCATTTTGAGGCAATTGGGGGGGAAATGTAGCAACCAAAAAAGAGGCAGAAAATTGCGACAAAGCTCCGTGTAAAGAATTAATCAACCCGTTTCCACAGGCTGATTAATTCCTTACACAGCATTTAAGGCAAGAGGAAACAACAACGCCGGACATCTGGCAACCCAAACGCCCAATCCACCCGTGTTGGAATTCTTTCCACATGTCCATCCTTCATCCCATCACGCCTGCCTGTGTTTTTCGGATTATTGTTTGATCCTGATCGAGTTTCATCAGATCAGGATTCGGATCAGAGAGTTTAGTATTCCTCAGGCAGTAAACATGCGAGTCAGTTGTTTGCAAGGCTCAAAATTTGAAGCTGAAATTGGAACTTGTGTTTATTACGCAGAAAAAAATATCCTGTGACTGTATGTAAAGTGTCCTTGAGAGTTCTGAAAGGCGCTTATAAATGAAACGTATTATTATTATTACTGTATCTATTAGCTAGCTAGCTTTCTATCTATTTGAGTTACTTCCGGGTTGAGTGAACGCTGGCGCGTGTGGCTGCCGATGCTCACCCACAGAAAAAAATATCCTGTGACTGTAAAGTGTCCTTGAGAGTTTTGAAAGGCGCTTATAAATGAAACGTATTATTATTATTATTATTGTATCTATTAGCTAGCTAGCTTTCTATCTATTTGAGTTACTTCCGGGTTGAGTGAACGCTGGCGCGTGTGGCTGCCGATGCTCACCCACAGAAAAAAATATCCTGTGACTGTAAAGTGTCCTTGAGAGTTTTGAAAGGTGCTTATAAATGAAACGTATTATTATTATTATTACTGTATCTATTAGCTAGCTAGCTTTCTATCTATTTGAGTTACTTCCGGGTTGAGTGAACGCTGGCGCGTGTGACTGCCGCTGCTCACCCACAGAAAAAAATATCCTGTGACTGTAAAGTGTCCTTGAGAGTTTTGAAAGGCGCTTATAAATGAAACTTGTTATTATTATTACTGTATCTATTAGCCAGCTAGCTTTCTATCTAGTTGAGTTACTTCCGGGTTGAGTGAACGCTGGCATGTGTGGCTGCCACTGCTCACCCGCAGAAAAAAATATACTGTGACTGTAATGTGTCCTTGAGGGTTTTGAAAGGCGCTTATCAATGAAACTTATTATTATTATTACTGTATCTATTAGCCAGCTAGCTTTCTATCTAGTTGAGTTACTTCCCGGTTGAGTGAACGCTGGCATGTGTGGCTGCCACTGCTCACCCGCAGAAAAAAATATCCTGTGACTGTAAAGTGTCCTTGAGAGTTTTGAAAGGTGCTTATAAATTAAATGTATTATTATTATTATTATTATTATTATTATTATTATTATTATTATTATTATTAGCGCTCGTAACAAATCTCTTCATCATTTTAGGGTGACCCAAAATATACACAAAAAAAAGCTCAACCAAAAAAAAAAGGCCATTATGGTTTTATTGTGAAAGGTCAGAATGATTAACCTCAATTACACCAACAGACAAGACACGGGTTCATATTTCATATTTCCACAAGTGACCTACAGAGGGCATCATTGCTCTATTCTGATCTCCATGACGAACAGGAATCAACTGATAACCTCAGGGAGCAAGCCGATATTGTCTGGCCTAGATTAAAAGTGCATTCTTAACGCTTACGTGGATTCCTTTAGTCATTTTCTGGCACCTTAGCATCAACCCAAACCCAGTAAACATGTCCTTGTTTAATTGATGAAGAAGAAGAAGGCTAGGTTTCTCATCAAGGGTTTAATGCTGAGGAAACCGGCCACTTGAAATAAAATGTAATGTCCATTCCATCAAGCCATCAACGACCATCACAAAGGTCAATAAAATGACTTTATTAAACAATACTGTTTATTTCTTTCATTACAATACCATAGCACATTTATGATACATAAAATAAGGTATATTTTGTGTAGTTTTAAGGCTTATTTAGTAGAAAATGATGTTTAATGGGGACCTGGGAATGGATTATTCTCATTTTAATGGTTTCTTATGGGAAATTAATGTTTGGAAAACACACTTTTCGCCTTACACACATTTTCTGGGAACCCATTAAGTTCGTAAGCCAAGGTATCACTGTATAAAGTTTGACATGTTCTGGCGATGATTTGGGCTGTAGTGTATATATTCTTAAAATATGGAAATGTTTAAATCATAAAAACTGATCATTTATATAGCTAGATATAGATATATATTTGTGTGTGTGTGTGTGTGTGTGTGTGTGTGTGTGTGTGTGCGTGTGTATGTGTGTGTGTGTGTGTGTGCATCTTTGTATTTCTTATTGACACAGTCAACCCCTACCGATAAATATGTACAATTACGGAAACTATATCAATTCATATTTTACTGATGGTAAAAGGTGTCAAATACCGGCCGGCCTCTGCTCATAATAGTTGACACGGCGTATTTACACCTTTGTGTCGCCGTTAATTAAATCTTTATAAAGGCAGGTTTTTTTTTTGTACTCATAACTCATAGCCAAGGGTGCCTTATGACTTCTGAATTGATATTCTCTTGTTTCCATGGCGACGGCAACACCGTGTTGCAGGTCCTCTCTCTGCTTTTCTTCCCCAGTTTTCAACCATATGTTGTTATGCGGCAGAGCTAAAGGTACAGTGATGCCTTATGCTTGCGCATGTGAAACTTTTATTTTTAATGGTCCATTAATGCACACGTCGGGTTTGAGCAATGTCAGCTTTGCGTTAGCCACATTGAACCATTAATACATTTTTCTTATGGGGTTTATCATCAAATAGCTGGCGTCAAACTCCTGGCATTTGTCAAAATGGAGTTTTTTTTAAATAAAGTACAGTAAAGTCTCGTTATATCGATATTCAAGGGAGTCCGAAAAAATATCGATATAACCGGGACTATCGATATATCCGACCCTGTTTGCATGTAATTTTCTCTGTGCGTGCATAGAAATAGTATCGTAATAAGCGGTAGTATCGATATATCCGATATCGATATAACGAGACTTTACTGTAATAACATACAATATGCGAATCCATCAGGATATCTTACTTGGCTTTGGCATCGACGTCCTCGTGGCCTTTGCTGGAAACGTCCTCCAAGCCTCCAATCAGGTGCTTAAACGAACTGCAATCAAATAAAGGGGAATAAATAAATACATACATAAATACATAAATAAATAAAAATTAAAAATCCTGGCCGTCAACAGCGTGATTTTGACATCCGAAAAACAGATTTTATGTGTATTTGCACATAAAATCCGTTTTTCGGATGTCAAAATCCTTCTGTATGGAAAATATTTTAAAATATGTGCATTCATTGAAGGTGCCCCTTATAATGCGGTGCACCTTATGTATGGAAACATTTATAAATACAGTGAGACCTGAACTTACAAACACCTTATCTTACAAACTTTTCGTCTTACAAACATCAAATTTATGAAAATTAAACCTTATAATAAGCACTATTTTCATAATACACAACCTTACAAAAATAAATAAATAAATAATCAAATAAATAAACACATAAATAAATAAATAAATAAATAAATAAATAAATACATAAATAAATAATACACACAAATTTCCCCAAACCGTCATACAAATCATACCCTCCCTAGTTGCAGTCCTGGCGTTATCTTTTCCTTCTGCTCGGCTGTTTTCAAACAATTGAAAAGGCGAAAAACAAAAAAAACAATATATGGTCACACACACAAAAAAAAAACACAATTGTACTCAGGTCTCATTAAGCTGTCACGCCAAAAATGTAAGACACCTGCTGAGAGCATTCTCTCACCGTCATAGTGCCATTTCCCTCCCCCGTTAATGGCCCGCTTCTTGTTTTCACTCACAGCGGCAATAAACGCACACGGGCAAAATGGGAGTCGAAAAAAAACAACAACAAAAAACACACAAAAATATCTCTCGGCAGGTTGAGAAACAATCAAACACTCGTTTGAACGACAGGCAGAGAGCGAAAGGCAACAGTCGTCACCTGTGCCAAATGACTCTCATTATCCACACCGTTAGCGCCGAGTAAGGCTCATTCGCGTCCACTATATTCCACAGCTGGGCCCTTGGTAAGACGATACCCCGCCTGCACCCCCCCCGTCAACCACTTCGTTTATTTCCCACCACAAGACTTAACACACCTCGGATAAACCGTTCTCTCAGATGTCGGGGCTTCTTTCAGGGTCAATAAACATGAGGAATACGCTTATGCTCCGTGGCAATCAAAACAACAAACAGCGCCTAAACGCCCCGCCCCCATTCCCTCCCACTGCTGGTTTATTCTCGTATTCGGAATTCCTACACCTGTCCTCTCGGTGCCGATCCTCATAGCAAAGCATTACTTTCCTTTCAGGCCCCAAAAAAAAAACAATTATATTTAAAGGACAACCGACGTCTCCGGACAAGTTGTGTCCATAATTTGTAAAATGGCCTCTCATGACTTCAAATGAGCGTATTTTACAAAGATTCCACCGCATATAGCTACATTTTACGTTTTAAGACTCGCACTGAATATTCCGGAAGTCTTGTGACGAGTCCGTACGTTACGTCACTGAAGGAACGCCCCTGACCGAAAAAAGGACACATTATATATAGCCTTCTTTCCATCACGGCAATGCATTTGGCTGTACTTGGCTGGTCTGAAAACTTTGTGTAGCACCAAAAAAGAGGCAGAAGAGGGCGACAAAGCTCCGTGTAAGGAATTAATCAGCCTGTGGAAACGGGCTGATTAACTCCTCACACAGAGCTTGGTTGCCATTTTCTGCTACTTTTTTGGTGATACATTTCCCCCCAATGTTGCCTCAAAATGGCACGGAATAAATTCTTTAATCGATTGCAAAAATGTATGCTTTCCTCTTCAGAACTCTTTGAATCATATTCATAACTGGATGTGTAACAAGCAATATGAGAGGCAAAACATGTTCTTTCGTCAAGAGATCCGATCGGATCTTGTATGGAAATTGTTCCGATCACAAGAACGGAAAGAGAATTTTCACGTACAGTAAAGTCTCGTTATATCAATATCGGATATATCGATAGTCCCGGTTATATCGATACTATTTCTATGCACGCACGGAGAAAATTACATGCAAACAGGGTCGGATATATCGATAGTCCCGGTTATATCGATATTTTTTCGGACTCCCTTGAATATCGATATAACGAGACTTTACTGTACGTTACTTTCCTTGAAGACTGCGGTACGTTTCACCTTAGCATCAGCGTCATCATCACCAACATGCATCATTAACAACGGGGCACCCCAAGGATGCATCCTCTCGCCACTTCTCTTTTCCATTGACATGAATGGTGACATCTCAATCCATTCAACCGTCCAACTCACCACATTTATTCGATTTTAAAGGGTATCAAAGTGCCCCCAAAAGTAAAGTAAATAAAATAAAATAAAATAAAATGTAAATAAAATTGTTGTCAAATTTGACGGATACTCACTCTCGATCAATGACGAGGCAGGTGACAGCCTCTGCTGCGATAACATTGGCAGTCCTGATATCCTCCCTGTAAGAAAATAAAAAACACAATTAGCCAGTTTAGAACGCGTAAAAACGTTCACGCTCCATTCACCCTAAATCACGGGTGTCAAACTTACGGCTCGCGGGCCAGAACCGGCCCCCAAGCATGTTTGATCAGGCCCGCAGGAAGTGGAAGAAATGCACAAACGACATGGAATTCATATTTAATGAGCTGAAATTCAAGGATTGTCCACTAGGGGGGCATAGTGGTGATGTTTCGATCAACGTAGAAAAAAAACAGGGGTGGTTTTAATAATAACACATGTCATTTCATAAGCGCCTTTCAAAACTCTCAAGGTCACTTTCCAGTCACAGGATACGTTTTTCTATGGGTAAGCAGCGGCAGCCACACGCGCCAGCGTTCACTCAACCCGGAAGTAACTCAAATAGATAGAAAGCTAGCTAGCTAATACATAGCTAATAGATAGCCAAAAGCTATCCAGCTAACAGCCAGTATAAATAAATATATATATTTAAAAATAAATAAAAATAATTCAGTACAAAAGCCAGCTATCTAATTGCTAGCCAAATAGCATTAGCATCAACGCCGTATTCTGATGGCGACTTTGTTAAACGATGCATGTTGAAGGCAACTGAACTTGTACGTCCCGACGAGCCACACGCTCATGCTAATATTAGCCTGATGAGGAATACCATGGCAGAATACACCAAAACCCATGAAATACATGATATTTGGATTATTTATAGCATGTACGGTATCATTTTAATGGCCCGGCCCACTTGCCATCTATATGTGGCCCACCATTTCAAATGAGTTTGACACCGCTGCCCTCAATTGATCATCAAATGTAGAAGCTAAGTCACACATTGATATCAAACGTGACACTTGCTCATATTTGAAGTCCAACCCATCATCTGATTGGCATTCCTCATCCGACGAATTGCTCCAGTCGCACGAATCCTCCGAATCGGTGTTCCAACAAGCCATCGGTAACAAACGGCTAAACCGTAAAAATCCTCAGATAAGGTAATAAAATTAAAAAAAGAAATGCGCTGCCAAAAAAGACAAGCTAACTCTCGGATTGACATCCCGTCAGGCCATTATTTGGACATTTGAAGGGTTTCAGCTTTGCTCCGGTGCGTACAGTCCATCACTCAATGTGTCTCTGCGTAACTTATGGCAGCCTATTTCAATGATGGTACTTCTCCTCCTACTCCTGGCGCACTCAGTACCGCATCCCCCCCACCCCTACCACTCCCATAACGCATTCCGTACACTACGAATAAAGGTCACAGCTGGTGAGTTTTGATCGGGGGATGGGGGGTGTTTTAACAGTTGATGGATCAGGGTGCTAGTGGGCAGGGGCGGGGGGGGGGGGGGCACATGGACAACTTTATGACAGGACTTAGTTTTCTATTTTCAAGGTGATATAAAAATAAGGGAGTGAATTGTGAATTTTAACGCTGTCTGACATCTTTGGGAATCAGGCGTTGCATTGGATTAGCCTTGTGGATAAATTGACATTTCACAGCAGCAAAGTGATGAGTGTAAGAGGAAAGGAAAGGAAGAAGTAGAAAAACAAAAATACAGGCAGCTACTCTCGCGGCGCCATCTTGAAGTCAAAACAACAACTAAATAACAAATAATGTGATTCAAAACACCGTAAATCCGCTTCAATTCCAAGTCGCGACAGTTTCACATATGCATCGGGGCTCTGACCTTTCCGCTGAACAAAGCAGGGCTGTGAAAATGCTGCCCTTGACAAGCGCAAAAAAAAACACAACCGCACCAGAGAGGTCCAACGATGATGACAGTATAATAGCACCGACATTCCTTCCAATCAAAAACAGTGCTGGTATATTTATTTATATGTATTAATTTAAATTTATTTATTAGTTCATATTTATATTATATTATATTTATTAGTTTGTTTGTTTATTCATTTCTTTATTTGTTTATTTGTTTATTTCTATAATCTAAACATTTAAAGTGAGCTTTGGTGAACGTAGCCCTGGACCACAGGTGTCCAAGTCAAGGCTCAGGGACCAAATGTGGCCCACCACATCATTTTATTCGGGCCGCAAAAGCAAATCAAACTGGTGATATTCCATGCTCAGCTATCAAGCTGTCAATGTAGCTAGATAGATATATGATATATGTTCTAATTATGCATTCAATAAAATTCATAAAAAGAAAGAAAAAATATAGAGATTTCTATAAAATGTAAATAATTAAATTACAATATTTACAACATATAAAATTGCATTTGAATTGGTCATACTATGAAATACAATAACTGGAATACCACACCATCTTAACGGAATAATCGTCTGAAATACTATACAGGTAACATCCGAGTTACGACTGGTGCGAGTTACGACCACCCGTACTTACGACCACGACTGCCAGACCCCCCCACCTCTTCTGGCCGTTAGCAGGGAGAGCAGGGTAAGTATAACATTTATAAATGAACTATACAGGAAACAGTTTTGTATACATTACAGGTACAGTTATATAGTAATAAAAATGATACTAAAAGTTATAAAATGTATAAATGAAGTGTAAACAGTTTGGTATATAATAGTATTCAATAGAAAATGTTGCTTAACAACAACAGGTGGACATCGTATGCTATCCTGTCCTGTAAACGTCGGCCATTTTGAATGGATTTCGACTTACAACCCCATTGACTTGCGACCGTTTTGTCGGAACGGAACCCGGTCGTAACTCAGATCTTACCTCTATTAATAACTATATCTTAAAATTATGACTATAATGATATCTGACAGTGCGACTCAAAAACAAAGATTGAAAAAAATTAAAAGAGATAAAAAAAAGAATGCTGGAAGTAATTAGTTTGTGTCTAATGAAGTGCCATCTGACTGTAAATTTTAAAAAGTATTTTGAATTAATCATATCGTTTCCAAATCACACTTCATTTTCTAAACAAATACATCAAACCGGGCCTCGTATTTTCAATGCTAATGAGCGGAAGCTAATGATATCCACAATCTGTTACGTGAGCTCAATCGCCACCCCAAACCCCTTCAAATTTGAAGTACTCCATGCCTTAATCGCCATGACGACGACGAGGCACAACAAGGCCGAGGGACGCATGTCTCGAAATAATGCTTACATAAGCATGAATCCAACCTACGTGACCTTAAAGGACAACCGACACCATTTTTTTGTTTCCTAACTGACATCAGAAAAACGTTTTATAGCATCTAAAATACCACAAAACGCGCAGGCTGATATTTTTAGTCAAATGCAAAACACCAATAAAAATGAGTTAAAGTGTCCCAAAACTACTTGTGTGGAGGCGTCGGTTGTCCTTTCAGGGTTCATTTGCGTCTCATGACACGCGTTCCCCAACATAGTGCGCCGGTGCGTTGACAAGGTCCGCAAGCGTATCCGTCATTTGCGCACTTTGGAGGCTGAAGTTAGCCACTAAGCTAACCAAAACAAACAAGGTGCTTTTTAATTAGCCTAGAACATATACACCGTGTACTTACATATTAGCTCAGATGCTAAAAGTGGTGAAGAATGTTCTTTTGCAGTCACTGGGGGGGTGGGGGGGGGTGTTGATTACTGATGGAGAGGGCGGGAATTCACCTGGTAATTTAACAGCGATCTACTGTCCTGGGAAAAGGGCTATAAAAATAATATACAAGCACGTAACCTCGCCACGCGGGCCAAACGGCAACATGAGCATGCAACAAGTGATTTGTACTCCACTCTGCTGCCAAATACTGAGGGCGCTTTGGGCCTTTCGCGGCAGAATCGAAGGGGCAGAAAATCAATCAAGGTGAAACAAGTTTGGACATCATTATTCCACACATTAGGGCAAGTCCCTCGCTGCCCATTCTTTGGTTTTTCACTCAGCATGAAACTTGATTTTAAGTTTTCCTGTTATTGTGCTCCCTACTTGTTGTTTCATGCTCCATGTACAGCACTTTGTGTAGAGTGATGGTTGTTTTTAAATTGTTTTAAATACAGCTGAAATGAGCAAAGAGTATCTATTTACTTAGCTAGTTAGCTTGACAGGTAGTTAGCTATCTAGCAAGTTAGCTGTCAATAAAGCTAGACAGTGATTGATAGATTTTAAGTGTTCAATAAATACAGCTGAAATGAGCTGAGACTATCTATCTACTTAGCTAGATAGCTTGGAGGTAGCTATCTATCTACCAAGTTAGCTATCTATCAAGCTTGTTCGAGGGAGAGAATTAGAGAGAGAGAGAGACAGAGAGAGCTATTGTCCATATATAATTAGCTAGAGCGCTAGTTAGCTTGACAGGTAGTTAGCTATCTAGCAAGTTAGCTGCCTATAAAGCTAGTCAGTGATGGATAGATTTTAAGTGTTCAATAAATACAGCTGAAATGAGCTGAGAGTATCTATCTACTTAGCTAGATAGCTTGGAGGTATCTATCTATCTACCAAGTTAGCTATCTATCAAGCTTGTTCGAGGGAGAGAGAGAATTAGAGAGAGAGAAAGACAGACAGAGAGAGCTATTGTCCATATATAATTAGCTAGAGCGCTAGTTAGCTTGACAGGTAGTTAGCTATCTAGCAAGTTAGCTGCCTATAAAGCTAGTCAGTGATGGATAGATTTTAAGTGTTCAATAAATACAGCTGAAATGAGCTAAATAAATAAACAAAAATATAAATACAAATACAACATCAACAAATACATAAATAAATGATTGAATGAATAGATACATAAATGAATAAACAAATATGTAAATAAACAAATAAGCAAATAAATAAATAAATAAAAAATGAAAACGATAAACAAACAAAAAATAAATACATAAATAGATGCGTGAATAAATAAACAAACAGATAAATAAATAAACAACCCCACAAATAAATAAATAAATACATACATATGTAAATAAATACAAAAATATATATGTGACTAAATAAAAACAAAAAAAACAAACAAAAACATAAATAAACAATTACATAAATATATACATATGTAAATAAAGAAACAACCCAACAAATAAATAAATAAATATGTAAATAAATAACAAATATATGTGACTAAATAAATATGTAAATAAACAAAAAAACAAACAAATAAACAAACAAACAGATAAACAAATAAATATTTAAATAAATATTTAAATATGTAAATAAACAAAAACAAACAATCAAACGTAAAAACACATCAATAAATACATAAATCATTGAATGAATGAATAGATACATAAATGAATAAACAAATATGTAAATAAACAAATAAGCAAATAAATAAATAAATAAATAATGAAAACGATAAACAAACAAAAAATAAATACATAAATAGATGCGTGAATAAATAAATAAATAAACAAACAGATAAATAAATAAACAACCCCACAAATAAATAAATAAATAAATACATATGTAAATAAATACAAAAATATATATGTGACTAAATAAAAACAAAAAAACAAAAACATAAACAATTACATAAATATATACATATGTAAATAAACAAACAACCCAACAAATAAATAAATAAATACATAAATATGTAAATAAATAACAAATATATGTGACTAAATAAATATGTAAACAAAAAACAAACAAATAAACAAACAAACAGATAAACAAATAAATAAATATTTAAATAAATATTTAAATATGTAAATAAACAAAAACAAACAAACATAAAAACACATCAATACATACATAAATCATTGAATGAATAGGTAAATAAATGAATACATGAATGAATGAATACATAAATAAATAAATGTAAGCTAATTGGATTACAATCTAATTGTATTTAAAAGCGCTCACGCACACAAACACAAACTGTCGCCATTCGCCGGACAACTCACTTTGATTCTCTTCGCAGATGAAAGGACGGAAATGCTGGTCAAGACAAGAGAAACCCTTGTGAAAGGGGGGGGGGGGGGGGTTGGTTTTTCATACACCGACACATCGTTAACTTGCTAATGAAACGCCTGCCTTGCAAGATGGCCGTCATCCGCCGACATTTACATTTGGCCGAGACGAAGCCATCAAAGCTCAAGACGACGCAGCGGACAAAAGGGGCTCTCGGCACAATAAAAAAATGATAATCACGGTGTCGTGATTGCGGCATGGAGATGAAGTTGTGTGAATAAACAAATGACGAGATGATCTTTTTAGACGCGCTCCTTTTGAAATTGCATTTTGGGAGAACAATGGTGTAAGAACATCGATTTTTAGTTTTAACACATTGCAGTTATTTTCCATGTAAAACGTATTTAGAAAATGATTAACCCAAGATTGGTCAGTCACAGTTGGTTTAAAATGTGCTATTTTATGGTCATAAATAGGTACAATATGAATCTAAGAAAATAAAACATGCATTGGAGTGTGTGCATTACATGTATTTGCCTTTAAGAGGCGGGGCCTGATGGGGTGGCAGTTGATGTCGGCGAGCCATTGTGTTGACTATTCTCCCGATGTTCAATAATAATAATAATAAAAATAATAATAATAATAATGAGATGAGATGAGATGAGATGAGATAATTATTATTATTATTATTATTATTATTATTATTATTATTATTATTAATATTATTATTATTATTATTATACAAGTTTGTATTTGAAAGATGGCTCCAAATAAAATGGTTGTTTCACACCCAAATGAAATACTTCAAATTAGGGTTCCAAAATTGGATTTGGGTTTCAAAGTAAGGTTGAAAACTGGGGTTGGGGTTTCATATTATCCTTCCAAAATAAGATTGGGGTTTCAACGCAGGCTAGTAAATTTAGGTTAATACATCAAATTAGGCTTCCAAAATTGGATTGGGGTTTCAAAGTAGGGTTGAAATCCAGAGTTAGTGTTCCAGATTACGCCTCTAAAATTGGATTGCGGTTTCAAAGTGGGGTGTTAAACTCAGGTAAGTACGTACTTCAAATTAGGGTTCGAAAATTGGATTGGGGTTTCAAAGTAGGGTTAGGGTTTCAAAATTAGGTTAGGTTGGGTTTAAAATTAGGATTAGGGTGTCAAAATCGGATTTAAAATGGTTGGGGCTCCAAATTAGGATTTGCGAGTAGGGTTGGTGTTTCAAAGTAGGCTTTCAAACTAGTGTTATGATTTCAAGGTGTAGTATTACATTAAGGCCGGTGTTGGAAATACTGTATAAAACTAGAGTTGGGCTTTCAAATATGCAAATAATGTTGACATTTGGCAAACACGAACAACCCCCACCCCAACTTAGTTTAAAATCCGCTATATTTTACATACATTGTTTACCCACTGGCTATAACAGTTTATATTGAAATGATTATTTATTAAAATGTTGTTTTTCATAGTATAAAAAGCCAATTTTCAAAAAAAAAATTTCAAAAGGATTTGATGAGCTAATTTTTGCAGTAGCATGACTGACCACAAGAGGGTGACATCCTCTATTTTTTTTACAATTACCTGCTTCATGACTTCACTCCTCTCTTCTCAAATGTGCTTCTTCATACCTCTCCCGTTTCATTTTAACTTACTTCTCAAGTAGGGGTGGGCAGTGTAAAAATGAGGGGGGGAAAAAAAGAAGAAAAAAGCATGAGCGGGAAAGAGCCAGTTGAGTAAAAATAGCTTTCAGAGCTCCGACCATCTGCGCCAGACCAAATTTATTATTTATTGTACTTAAAGGTAAGTGTTCTTCAAGACAAAAGTGTTTGTGATATGACTCAGAGTATTTGCAGTGGCCGTGCAGCACTCGAGGCTTCAAGTAGACACAATCTGGTGCTTCGCCGGGCATGCGTGAGTGCTTCTACCACAAGTAGAGATTTTGTATCACTAGAGTAGCCCCATAGTGAGAGAGAGAGCTAGCTAGCTGGCCGGCCAGCTAGTTAGCTTGGTTGATAGATAGCTAGGTAGATAGACAGCTAGGTAGAGAGATAGATAGCTAGATTGATAGACAGAGAGAGAGAGAGCGAGAGCTTGCTGGCTGCCCAGCTAGCTAGGTACCTGGCTGGCGAGCTAGTTAGCTAGGTTGACAGATAGCTAGATGATAGCCAGAGAGAGAATGAGAGCTCGCTAGCTGGCTGGCGAGCTCGCTAGCTAGGTTGATAGATAGCTGGATAGCTAGATAGCTAGATTGATAGAGAGACACAGAGAGAGAGAGAGAGAGAGAGAGAGAGAGAGAGAGAGAGAGAGAGAGAGAGAGCAAGCTAGCTCGCTGCGAGCTAGCTAGCATGGTTGATAGATAGCGAGGTAGATAGCTAGATCGATAGGTTGATAGAGAGAGAGAAAGAGAGAGCAAGCTAGCTATCTGGCGAGCTAGCTAGGTTGATAGATAGCTAGCTAGATAGATAGCTGATAGCTAGATAGCTAGATCAATAGATTGATATTGACAGAGAGAGAGAGAGAGAGAGAGAGAGAGAGAGAGAGAGAGAGAGAGAGAGAGAGAGAGAGAGAGAGAGAGAGAGAGAGAGAGAGAGAGAGCACTAGCTAGCTAGCTGGCGAGATAGCTAGCTAGGATAGATAGCGAGGTAGATAGATAGCTAGATATTCATAGATTGACAGAGAGAGAGACAGAGAGAGCTAGCTAGCTGGCTGGCTGGCTAGCTAGCTAGCTGGCTGGCTGGCTAGCTAGCTAGCTAGCTAGCTGACTGGCTGGCTAGCTAGCGAGGTCGATAGATAACTAGGTAGATAAATAGCTTGATAGCTAGATCGATATATTTTTTTTTTTGTGGATTTGTGATGATAAGCAGGACAAACTGCAACATTTAAACATACAACAACAAATACTTTTCTTGTTGAGTATTGGACATTGGATCTTTTGACATAAACATTATGAAAAGTTTGAGATATTAACAAGACGTATGTCAATATTTCTGTTTTTGTCATACATTTGGTTAAGAATTGGGCCTATGTGCCATCCCCAATAGCAAAAACAAAACAAAATCAGCCTATTTGAAGCATTTAAGAGCGTGAGCTAGCTTTAAAAAAAAAAAGATTTGGAAAGTGCCATCATCTCCAACCCTACATTTCCACTTCAACACCATCATCGAGTGCCCCGGCTCGCCTGTCGCATTTCAAAACATTCACACCTGTCAAGCGGAGTAAACAACACCCCCCCAAAAAAAGCTAAATAAACACAAACTACGTTACCATAAGAGACAGGCGGAAGTGGGATGGCAAATTAGAGAGAATAAATGTGAGATGTGCCAGGCAATGGGGGCAATGGAAAATGCGGCTGACGGTGACAGAAATCGAAACGGAAGAGTTGAGCGAAATGGAAAGAGGCAGCGTCATTAGCTATCAACGAACCCTTGCAGCGCCTTTTCTCCGAACCAGTCGCCCTTGCCGAGACTGCGCAGGTAGACGGCTTCTCCGTTGGGCGAGTCCTCTCTGGTCACATTAACCTGGCGAGAAAGAGACACAGAGGTGTCACGCGACTGTCAATCAAAAATAAAAGTGTACTTCCCACACAAAGTACGCAAGAGTACACATCACGAGCTTTCAGGAACTTTACTTATCCGCCATTGATATTTTGTCATTCACTGCCATTCACAAATGTATTCGGGAATTGAAAATATAACGGCCGAGCGCCATTCCCGAAATAGTTCGATTTGTTTTTTTTTTCTTGCTTGGATGCAGATAAAGCGCTGACCAGACCTCTAGCAATGTTTTTTCACTTCCACACGGGGGCACCATTTCCCTTTTTTTCATATTAGCTCTTTGTTCCAGCTTCAGCTGTGATTAAAGCACTGTATAAACCAATATGTATGGATAATAATAATAATAATAATAATAATAATAATAATAATAATAATAATAATAATAATAATAATACATTTCATTTCTAAGCGCCTTTCAAAACTCTTAAGGTCACTTTACAGGAATATATGTTTTTTTTTTCCTGTGGGTGAGCAGTGGCAGCCACACGCGCCAGCGTTCACTCAACCCGGAATAACTAAAATAGACAGAAAGCTATATATCTAGCTAATAATAATAATAATAATAATAATAATAATAATAATAATAATAATAATAATAATAATAATAATAATAATACATTTCATTTCTAAGCGCCTTTCAAAACTCTTAAGGTCACTTTACAGGAATATGATATGTTTTTTTCCTGTGGGTGAGCAGTGGCAGCCACACGCGCCAGCGTTCACTCAACCCGGACTAACTAAAATAGACAGAAAGCTATCTAGCTAGCTAATAATAATAATAATAATAATAATAATAATAATAATAATAATAATAATAATATAATAATAATAATAATAATAATAATAATAATAATACATTTAATTTCTAAGCGCCTTTCAAAACTCTCAAGGTCACTTTACAGTCACAGGATAAGTTTTTCTGTGGGTGAGCAGTGGCAGCCACACGTGCCAGCTTTCACTCAAGCCGGAATAACTCAAATAGATAGAAAGCTAGCTAGCTAATAGACAGCTAATAGCTAGCTAGCAACAGCTGTCTGAATTAATAATAATCCATTCCACTTCTAAGCACCTCTCAAAACTCCCAAGGCCACCCCACAGCCACAGGACAAGTCCGTCTGCAGGTGAGCAGCGGCAGCCACACGCGTTGTTTATTAGCTAGCTAGCTTTCTATCCAAGTTACTTAGTTATCAAATTAGCCGTCTATTAGCTAGCTTGCTTTCTATCTGAGTTACTTCCGGGTTGAGTGAAAGCCGAGCTAGCTATCTGTTAGCTGTCTATTAGCTAGCTAGCTTTCTATCCGAGTTCCTTAGTTATCGAATTGGCTGTCTATAAGCTAGCTCACTTTCTATCTGAGTTACTTACTGCTGCTGTGAAATTTACATTTCACAGCAGCAAAGTGGTAAAAGTAAGAAAGAAAGGAAAGGAAGAAGTAGAAAAAAACAAATACAGGAGACAATCAAAGCCTCCTTTTCACGGGTGGATAAGGGACATCATGGTGAAATGTGCGTGTCTGCTACAAGCTAAACGTTGAAAGCAAATACGAAGCTGTAGCGTCCTTTGACCAAAGAGACTGTCTATGTCACGTAAATCCGCTTCAATTCCAAGCTGCAACAATTCCACATAAGCATTGACACTCTACACCCATTAAAGACGCAAAAAATGTTGTAATTTTTTTTTTATGTTTTTATTTTATATATGTTCTAAAATATATTTTTACCGGAAAGATTGCGGAGAGGACTTATATTATGTTGAAAATCTTATTACTGAAGAGACGCTAGATAAGATGAGTCACATGGATTTTATCGAAAAGCACTCACATTTTCAGCCGTAACGCATTCAAAACTAAAAAAAAAAAAACTTTATGTCCATGTGACAGGATGCAAGATATAATCATGCTTCTTCTGCAAAAGGCTCACCGCTCTGTCGTCTCCTCGGAGGGGGATATTAGGGGAAATAGCCATGTGGGAAAATGTCAAATGCTTTTTGTGTGGCGTGTATGTGTGAGAGTAAAAACAAAATGTGACAGAACATTCCTTCATCGTCCTCACACACCTCAACTCTCTCATTTTTTATTGCACTTGTGGCATTTGTGTCTTTGTGTTGTCATATTATTTGTTACAGGTAACATCCGACTTACGACCAAGTTCCGTCGAAATGGTCGTAAGTCGAAATCCATTCAAAATGTTGAATAGAGACTCGGAGGCTAAATGACACGCAAACTCCCCCCTCTGGTGCCATCACGCGGTCGATTGCTGTACGAGAGTGAGATGCTGCCTGGCCAAAATTGTCGTACGGGTTGCCTGCCTGCTAGCGTGTTGCGGTGCCAGCGCAGAATAATAATTTCAAAAATAGGGTCTGGATGGTCACGGTCGTAAGTACGGGTGGTCGTAAATCGAGCTGGTCGGAAGTCGGATGCTACCTGTATTTATTCTTTTTTTTTGTTCTTTTGACTTTTGTTTACTTCCGGGTTGAGTGAATGCTGGCGCGTATGGCTGCCGCTGCTCACCCACAGAAAGACTGATCCTGTGACTGTAAAGTGACCTTGAGAGTTTTGAAAGGCGCTTAGAAATTAAATGTATTATTATTAATCATTATTATTATTAATCATTATCATTATTATTATTAGCTATCTAGCAGGCTAGCTAGCTATCTGTTTGCTCTAAAGCTATCTATCCAGTTCGCTAGCTATTCGCTGTCCACAGTATTAGCTATCTACGTATTCTCTATCTATTAGCTATATAGCTTTGTATCTATTTGAGTTACTTCTGGGTTGAGCGAACGCTGGCTCGTGTGGCTGTATTATTATTATTATTATTATTATTATTCTTCTTCTTCTTCTTATTATTATTATTATTATTATTATTATTATTATTATTATTATTATTATTCATACATACATATTGGAAGGTCCAAAGTCGGCGTGGTGCTATAAGCACGAACGGCGGCCATGATAGCGACTCTTCCTCTTATTCCAAGTCCCCATACACGTCATGCGCTTACCTTTCCTTTACTGATGATAAAGAAGGTGTCTCCTCTGGCTCCCTGTCGGATGATGTACTCGCCGTCCTCGTAATGGGTCTGACAAAATGAAGGAAAAAAATAAAGAATTACAAGAGAGACTTTCAGGTGTCGTTTTTTTAGCCTCCCCTGGCGCCAACTTGCCGGTTAACGAGGCTGAAATAAGGGACATAAAACAGCGAGATGAGATATATAAAATTGTAAAAAAAACTAATATATATATTTAAAAAAATATATATTGTGTATATATATATATATATATATTTTAAATATACACATATACATATATATATATATATATATATATATATACATATATATATATATATATATCCTTTATTATATTGTATTATACGCTTTTTAACATAGCTCCATATATATATATATATATATATATATATATATATATATAAATTTATTTATTTATTTTGGGGGGAATTGTTTTTTGGACACACAAAATATATACATATATATATATATAAAATTGTAAAAAAAACTAATATATATATTTAAAAAAATATATATTGTGTATATTTAAAAAAAAAAATATATATATATATATATATATATATATATATATATATATATATATATATATATATATATATATATATATATATATATATATATATTTTTTTTTTATTGTTCAATATATATAAGTATAAAAATATTTTATTATTTAGTTATTTTTGGAGGGTAATTACTTTTATCCACACACAAAATACATACATATATATAAAACAGTAACTAACATACATACATATATATAAAACAGTAACTAATATATATATATATATATATATATATATATATATATATATATATATTTGATTTAAAAGCTCATTACAAAACAGTTTATAAAACCCACGAGAAAAACGTAATATGGGCCTTATAGCGTGGAAAATACAGTCACTGTTCTCTGTTGGAAAAGTTCAAAAGCATCCCGAAGCCTCCTTTCACAGTGATTTGAAATGTATAGAAGCTCGTCAAATGCATCTGGCAAAGGAACAAGCGAGGGAAGGCCTCACCTCCTCAAGGACGTCGGCGAGCTTGCTCAGAATGTCCTCCTGAAGGCTATGGAAGGTGGGCACGCTGCGGAGAACAAGAACAGGAAGTAGTTTTCAATTGAGACACATGCTCTTTGGTGTCATCCATACAGCGCTCATAAAAAATGCAAAAGAGGCAATGAGAAGATGATTATTATGCTATAGGTGCTGGCTTATGCTTTGGCTATGCATGCGCAAATGAATATTTAAGCGTTAACGGAGTCACGGGTCTGGTTACAAAGCGGGCTATCGTGCGCAGGAGGTTGAACGCGCCACAAAGAGGCTTTTATTTTAGCTCCTTTTGCTTTTTCAGAACACCACAATTGAACACCACACGGCTGCTCTTCTTGTCAATAAAAGCAACCACCCAGAACGCGTAGCACAGCTGACGCTATAAATCACAAGTTACAACGCAAAAATAAAGAAAGAAATCAAATGTGACCACTTTCTTCTTTAGTTTGGCGAAGAGACAATAAAACACTTGGGAAGCTAATATGTTGAGTTTGTTGCGTTCAAAACATATCTGCTATTTGTTGAAAAAAATATATATATTTCATGAATACTTAATGCGAACACAAATATAATTAGAGTCATAATTTTACAATACATTATGTATTATTTTTTTATAAAAATGTTGCGGGACTGATTGGAAATGTGTACTTTTTCATAATAATAATACAGCAATATTAATAGTGATTATTATTATTGTTATTATTATTATTACTATTACTAATAGTAATAATTCAGTATTATTATTAAAAATAAAGGTCATAAATTGTGATTATTATGATTACTGTGATTATTACGGCTGTCATCGGAATCAGAATCAGAATCAGAATCATCTTTATTGCCAAGTATGTAGAACACACAAGGAATTTGTTTCCGGTAGAACACGCTGCACTAGTATCGTCGTCAAAAAAACTGCTAAGTGGCACTATACAGTTCCATTTTGGCTACTGTTGAAAGAGTTCAAAGAGTTAATGGCTTGGGGGAAGAAGCTGTTTAAATGTCTGCTGGATTTGGTGCGCATGGATCGGTAGCGCCTGCCTGAGGGGAGTAGCTGGAAAAGGTGGTGGGCAGGGTGCGGAGGGTCCAGTAGATTCTGATTCTGATTACTATTAGTAATAATTTAATATTTTTATATATCAATGTTTTCATTAAAAATACATGTAATAAATTCTTATTCTTATTCTTATTCTTATTCTTATTCTTATTCTTATTCTTATTCTTATCATTATCATTATCATTATCATTATCATCATCATTATCATCATCATTATCATTATTATGTTTATTATGTTTATTTGTTTGTGTTATGTTTATTATGTTTAAAATTATTATTGTTATTATTATTATTAGTAGTAGTAGTATTAGATTATTATTATTATTATTACAATACATCTATTATTACAAATTGTTCTGAATGTGACTGGGTGTGCAAGTGCCGTTGTTATTGCAAGTGTGCTTGTAAAGCGCAATAACGTCATTGATTATTCAATGGATAGCATGACATTAGCATTGACAAGCGTACAAAATGAAACACACTAAAAAAATACGCTCCGAGTCGATCATGTGATTCTCACGCAAGTACTCTGATGTGCTGTGAGGCGGAATTTTGGTCCATTTTGGCAATTGTTCCAGCTCGTTTTGACATTTCCACTCTATAGCACCTGTGGCCAAACGTTATTTTAGCGGGAGGCGTTGATGATTTGTTGCTTCCATCTGCCTGCCATGAAATTACGCTGCCCAAAAAAAGTAAAAAATAAATAGAAAAAGTGACAGCTTCTGATTTCTATCACTGTGATTCGTGCGCAGTGGATGGAGAGGTGTCAAACCTCTTTCTTTGTCAGCGATGGATTGTCATGACCACAGTGATGGACGGTATATTACATGTCGGGGTCGAGTGGGGGGTGGTGAACCGGATCTCATTCTCCTTTATCGCCACTTTCCGCGTCTTTCAACGGATATTGCGCATGCACTCTGATAAAACAGCCTGCGGACCTTTAAAGTGATAATGGGCTTCCCCAGCAGAGAATACATCGAAAGATGAAATACTTGTTTAAAGGACAACCGACGCCTCCGGACAAGTTGTGTCCATAATTTGTAAAATCACTTCAAATGACTTCGACTGAGCGCGTTTTACAAAGATTCCACGGCATGTAGCTATATTTTACGGTTTAAGACTTGCGCTGAATATTTAGGAAGTCTTGTTTTTGAGTTGGTGACGATTCCTGACATGACGTCACGGAAGGAACGCGACACACAATGCATTTTACGGTATTTTGTTTGGTCTGAAAACTTTGTGTTGATCCGTGTTGATGGCGAAATTAGAAGGAAAACACATAAATACGCGATGGTGAATCAAATTGATATGGGGGGACTCCTTTAATCGATTGCAAACATGTATGCTTTCCTCTTCAGAACTATTTGAATCATATTCATAACTGGATGAGTAAAGAGAAAGCATCTTCTCCGATTCGGAGAAGATGCTTCTGATTCTCGAGCAAGGCTCTTAAGACGTCTTGGTGTGATGTCACAAACTGGGGGCGGGACTTTCTGAAACTGGCCATTTCCGGTTTCATTTTGAAGTCATTTTTGGACACTTTAAGTCATTTTTATTGGTGTTTTGCATTTGACTAAAAATATCAACCTGCATGTACAGTAAAGTCTCGTTATATCGATATTCAAGGGAGTCCGAAAAAATATCGATATAACCGGGACTATCGATATATCCGACCCTGTTTGCATGTAATTTTCTCCGTGCGTGCATAGAAATAGTATCGATATAACCGGGACTATCGATATATCCGATATCGATATAACGAGACTTTACTGTATTTTAGATGCATTTTAGATGCTATAAAACGTTTTTCTGATGTCACTTAGGAAACCAAAAAATGGTGTCGGTTTTCCTTTAACCTCCATGGCAGAGACTGCGTTGAATCCAGGTTAAGAACCACTGCACTAAATGCACTTCTAATGGACCACACACTTTGCAAAACGTTGCTATCATCAGTCAAAATAATGTGTATACAGAATATTTAGATGTTGTTGGGCAAATGTGTAACATAAATCAGAGGCGAGCGGAAATAGGGCCAGTTAATGATTCCGTATCGTCCTCCCATTCCTTTCAATACTGCGCATCGGATCGGGTTGGGTGACTTCTTTACCTTTTCAAAAATTCCATATACTCCGTGTGCTTGATGAGACCCGTCCGCATCATGATGGTCTGGAAACATTGCCGATCGATGGCCCACAGCTTCACGTTTGTCAGCGCTGGAAATGAAAGTAAACACAGATGCATTTTTTTTTTCTAAGTCTTTCAGAAAACAGAATAATATACAGTAGCATCCCACGCATCGCCGTCTTCGAATGTTGCGCATGCAAATCAGGCATTAGGCCAAGTTTCGGGAACCTATGGCTCTTTTGATGATTGCATCTGGCTCGCTGAAAAAACTAAATACAGTGATACCTTGGCTTACGATACAGGTTTTTGTATGTTCAGGTGCACCAAACTAACATACAGGCGATTGTTTTAGCACTTGCTAATAGTGTCTCCAAGTTGTCTGGATGTTTTTTTTTTCCGTAGTTTTGTTTTGTTTATGTGTAGTGCAGGCAGACTGGTTGGCTTCATAAGAGCGCCGGCGTGTCGTTAAAGTTCCCCCATTAAAAGCGTGTTTCATGGTCCTCGGCGGGGCTGCAAAACGCTCTCGAAATTTCAACATGGCTGAGTCATCCCTTGTACCGTGGCTCTGACCGCTCTTCTATTTTCTTAATGGCTTCATTTGCCTCATTATTCCCGATGAACTTGGGAATTGTTATTTTCTATAATAACGGCTCATTATTCGGGTGTAGGTGGAGAACATTACATTTTGCCCGTCTTTGTCTTTGGGTGCGCACTAAAGTTTCATTACTCTGCGAAAATGAGGTAAAAAAAAAGCGGGCACAAAATGGCCAGAACAGGATAAATGGCAGAAAATGCATTAACAGAACATTTTCCAAAATCTGGAACAGAAGCCCTCTTGCAGTCATTCCCAATCATTGAGCAAATTAAAAAAAAATCAATTTCACCCTAAAAATTCAGCAAGCGTATGAATCATTCTGAGCTAAAGTGTACCAATCAAACGAATGGACACTCTCATGTTTTCCGTCCCTATGCAGACAACTTTATAAATAGGACCCATCAGCAGGGGATGTGCCCTCATTACACAGCCTGACATCCTTTTATAGATTACAGTACACGAGAAACGAGATCGGAAATCAAGCGAGAACAAAGACTCGCGTTGCGCAGACACCTGCCTGGACCTGCATCTTCAAAGATGTCAAGAATTCACCGTCAAGGAATGGAAGAAAAATACACTCGCTCACTGCCAGACAAGGTTTTTGTCATTGTCACTCGAATTCCTAGATCCACAGAATATTGAGTGTTAGGATGTCATAAATATTCATGGCAGCGTAAGAAACTTCAGCAAAAAAGAGTTAATTCCTAAATTATATGGGTGTGGAGTTATATGAGCTTGAAATGAGGGCAGCTCTCCAAAATACAACACAATAAAAAAAAACTGTCGCGGTTTGGAATTGAAGCGGATTTATGTGGGACAGTGGAGTGAGACAATCTCTTTTCGTCAATGGATGCTATAGCTGCGTGTTTTCTTGTGTGGCAATTGGCAAATAGGGTCGTCTTTTAATTTGACCTGCCTGTCACAGGAAGGGAAAGTCGGACGTCATCAGCCACTAAGCCCGAGCCCGCGGGAGCATTCCGGAGCGGAACCAAGAGAAAGGGCGGGGGGATGTGAAAGTTTTGAAGAAATCTGGGCGGTATTGGGCTGACAAGAGGATTAATGACGTTGTGGCAGCTTCGTGCGTATCCTGAAAAATAGTTCATATGCCAAGGTAAAACGTTCATAAATTTAACGTTCGTGAACCAAAAAGTTCGTAACCCAAGGGGTTCGTAAACCGAGGTATCACTGTACGTATATTCAATCCTACTGTGAGCCACAGCTCACACTCACACCCACACCCGGCGTCATATGGCAGCTGACAGTGAAAACCACGCCGCAATGTACAATATGAGACGGACAAAACGACAGCGCAGGAGAACGATGTCATTAAATTGTGCAAGCGTACCTAATGTTACGCAACAGAAGACAAGACAGACATTTATTTGTTTGTCCTTGTCGCAAGTCAGCGTAACTGGATTTCAGCCTCCGGGCATTATGCAAATCGAACATGTGCTAGTCTTATAATCCACTTTGTTGCCAAATGATAAAGCCACTTTTCCCTGTCTTCGGTCTTGGCGTTTTATGTTCTGTAGTTGTCGTCGAGCATTTTTAACCCGAGCTCAGGGCAGTTTCGGGGGGAAAATGATTTTTCAATTGTTCATTTTTTGGTTTTAAGTGCGTTTTCACCGCAGGAAATCCTATTCCAAAACCCGGTAGGCTTATGCGCAATGTACTTAAACACAGATTAGGCGTGTCTCAAGCAGAGAGCTAAATTTCAAAATAAGACTTGCGGTTGTCAGCAACAATGTTTTTTTTTTTAGATTTCTACCTGACAATGACAATAATGATGAAAAAAATGATTTCAACGATGATTCAGAGGCTTTGATGCACTCTGTTGTCATATTCATGAATAAAATAATGTACTAATGTATGAGCCTGGAATGCAGAACCATACGCCTTTTTTTTCGGCAGCACAAATATGCCAGCACTGTTTTTGATTCATAGTAATAACAATAAGTAGAATACATTTCATTTTTTAAGCGCCTTTCCAAACTCTCGAGGTCACTTTGTCCCCATTGTGGGACGAATAAAGGTTTTCTGATTCTGATTTTCTGATTTACAGTCACATGATGTTTTTACAGTCACAGGATGTCTTTTTCTGTGGGTGAGCAGCGGCAGCCACACGCGCCAGCGTTCACTTAACCCGGAAGTAACTCAAATAGATAGCAAGATAGCTAGCTAACGAATAGATAGCTAATATTTGGGAGGAATGACA
Organism: Hippocampus bargibanti; assembly: GCF_051943395.1. NCBI lineage: Eukaryota > Metazoa > Chordata > Actinopteri > Syngnathiformes > Syngnathidae > Hippocampus > Hippocampus bargibanti. The sequence continues at coordinate 20,212,441 of NC_142746.1, forward strand.
GTGCTGATGCGTAGGTGGAACTGCTGCGGCTTGGAATTGAAGCGGATTGACGTGGGATAGGAGATGTGAGACAGTCTCTTTTCGTAAATGGATGCTTCAGCTTCGTGTTTGCTTTGAACGTTTATTTTGTAGCGGACATGCACATTCCACCATGACGTCCATAATCCACTGATGAAAAGGACACATTGCTCCTCTCCTTTTTCATCTAGAACTGCTTCATACAACAAAGAGGGTGCAGAAAGTGTTTAAGATTGAAAAACTGTCTAGCTTTTTGTGTTGTGTCACATTATTTATTTAGTTTTTTATTGTTTCAAGATGGCGCCGCGACAGTGGCTGCTTTTGCAGCAGCTCCTATATATATTTTTTTACTTCTTCCTTTCCACTTCCTTTCATCACTTTGCTAGTACATATGTCGCGGCTTGGAATTGAAGCGGATTTACAATCTCTTTTCGTCAATGGATGCTACAGTTTCATGTTAGCTTTCAACATTTAGCTTGTGGCAGACGTGCACATTCCACCATGACGTCTCTGATCCACTGGGGAAAAGGATGCTTTGAACCTCTCCTCTTTCATCTAGAATTGCTTCATACAACAAAGAGGGTGCAGAAATTGTTAGAAAGACTGTCTGTGTCTTATTTGTTATTTAGTTTTTATTGTTTTTAATTCAAGATGGCGCCGCGACAGTGGCTGCCTTTACAGCAGCTCCTATATTTTGTTTTTTTTTAACTTCTTCCTTTCATCACTTTGCTGCTGTGAGATGACAATTTCTCCACTGCGAGACCTAATAATCCAATCAATCGGATCCACATGAGCCCCTTGTGGCATCCAAGAATGTCACAAAAAAGCAACAGATACCACAGAAAAACACGAAGAGGTACATTTGTATATTCAAACGCTCAAATTGAGAAACACTGTACTAACTTTGGCATGATGTTTGTTTACAGTCCGCTAAAATGAAAGCTACTTGTGAAAAAGAGCCCATCAATGCCTCCAAATGTACTCAGCGGACATCAGCACTCTCGCTAAGTGAACGGAAGAAATAAACCGGCAAAAAAAAGATAATAAACAGGAAAAAAAGATGATGAGAGAGCGACAGAATCTTGGCAGACGCTTCCCTCGCTCTCACTCACACTTTAGAGCTCATCATCAAAACCTGGCGATGCGGCAAAGGGAATGCGCGAAATAATCATCATCAAATGTTGATGCCGAAGCTTTAGCCCGCAGGTGCTGATTTTAGCACTTGCCGATGTTTAGCAAAGAGCTGGATCTCCAAACTAATGAGCGAGAGCTCTCACCTGAGTGTATTATTATAATCACAGGAGGCATTTCAATTGTTCCTGCTGATCAAAATGTGACATGCCTGCTTTCTGCAACCCCTCCGCCCCCTCCTACACGTGTGCGCAAAGTACGGAAGGAGAGCAGAAGCCGTCATGGCAGCGCGCTGGAACAGGGCAGGCTCGATTTCCCTAAAGTCATTAAAAGCATCAAGTTAAAGTCGGATTGATGGAAACGGAGCGTGAGAAAGTAAGACGGGTGATTAGACACCACGTTCAGTCACAGAGTTGCAGGTAAACACAACAGGAATTCACTGCCAGTTTATTGCTCACCCCCCCACATAAACATAACTAGCATTGCGTGTTTGCGTCGTCAGTTAGCCTTAACAAATAACGTCAACATTATTGGTTTTAAATCAACATTTTAATACAGAATGTCTCTTTCCTTTTTTAACAATTCAATACATTAGATAGAATGCGTGTATGATGCTAGTTTATCATTTTTTAGCTAGTTTTATACAAAATTGATTCGTTGGCTAGCAAGCTAATTGTTCGGTTGGTGAATGAATGTGTAATGCTAAACTATGTTAACCAATTGCTCTAATTTGAGTTAGTGAGTTCATCAGTTGGTTAATTAGTCAGTCAGTTATTTTGTTAATCGGTAAATTAGTTGGTTAGTTAGTTAGTTAACTCGTTCTTTAGCTAGTTAGTTGGCTAGTATGTTAGCTAGTTAGTTCGCCTTAACAAATAACATCAAAATAGTTGCACTTTTACATCAACATTCTGATACAAACAATAATCCCCCTTCTCTCTTTTTTAACAATTCAATATTTTAGATAGAATGCGTGTCTATGCTAGTTTATCATTTTTAGCTAGTTTTCTACAAAACTGTTTCGTTGGCTAGCAAGCTAATTGGTTGGTTGGTGAATGAATTTGCAATGCTAAACTATATTAACCAATTGCTCTAATTTGAGTTAGTGAGTTCATCAGTTAGTTAATTAGGCATTTACTTATTTATTTAGCGAGTAAGCTAGCTAGTTCATGAGTGAGGTAGTTAGCTAAATAGGTAGTTAGCTCGTTAGCTCTGTATCTCGTTATTGTGCTAACTGATTAACCAGTTAATGGATTAACTGGGCAACTAGTCAACGAGTTAACTGGTTAACTAGTTACCTAGTTACATAGCTAATGGGTTAACCAGTCAACTGGTCAGTCGGGCCTCCTGTCAACCAGTTAACTAGGCTATTTAGTTGGCTAGTTGGTTGGTTAGTTAGTTAGTTGGCTAGTTGGTTAATGTGTTAGTTGGCTAATGTGTTAGTTAGCCAGTCAGTTAGTTAGTTAGTTAGTTAGTTAGTTAGTTAGTTAGTTAGTTAGTTAGTTAGTTAGTTAGGTTGGATCAGCGACTGTTCTGTTAGTAGAGCCCATTTTCTCCTGCCCAAAAATCGTTTTGACAGACTTCACATTTCAGCATATTACAACACAGACAGTATTTGTTTTAATCAGCAGCAATCTCCAGATTCCAATATTCGCCTACGGGCGGCTCAAACCCAGAGCAGCAGCTGCCAAAGCAATATTTTGCCATGTGTCAGCCCACCTGCCATCATCCGTACCATGTACGGAAGGTTTGTGTATTCCAAAAGAGAATAGAGAGTGTGTTGTTACATAAGGTACTGTATTTCTATTTTTGGTCGAATGGATCACTCTCTAGCAATGTCCAACCGCCTCCATCATTAAAATTCAAAACACACAGGCCGACTTGGGGGAGCCATTAGAAGAGCGATAGCGATAGGATGATACTCTGTGCCTCACAAAGTCTTCATGTTTCTCTCATGATCAATGATGAATGACAAGGCCAATAGGCCAGCAGGAACTGTGCCGCCATCGAAGCCAAGAAATAACTGATCAGTTGTGTGGGAAACTGGCAACCCTTGGGTCAAATGAGGTGATAGGTATGTCCTTGAATCGATGAAATGTTGTGGGTTATTAAAATAAAACAAAACTACTGATTGGCTAGTAGATTTGCCTTGCTAATTCCCACATAATGTGATACAGGAGTGGCATCCGTGCTTGGAAAAAAAAGCCAATTTGTGGCTTCTAGCTAGCTAGGTATAGAAGAATGGAGAGGAATGAGAAAAGTGTCGTTATACCTAGTCACCAAGTCACATAGTCAGTACAGTTATACCTTGGCTTACGAACTTAATTGGTTCCCAGGCAGAGTGTGTCAGGCGAAAAGTGTGCATCCCAAAAATTAATTTCCCATAGGAAACCATTAAAATGAGAATAATCCGTTCCCAGGTCCCCATTAAACATAATTTTCCACTTTATAATTTTCTAAGCCTTAAAACTACACAAAATATACCGTATTTTATGTATAACAAATGTGCTATGGTATTATAATTAAAGGAATAAACTGTACTGGATAATAAAGTCGTTTTATTTACCTTTGTGATGGTCATTGATAACTTGATGGAATGGAGTGGCCGGTTTCCTCAGCATTAAACACTTGATGAGGAATGTAGCCTTCTTTCACCATCTTGAGGAATGATCCCTTGCTTTCTCAGCGATAATTTTACCTTGTTCCTCATCAATTTATGTTCTGTTTAGCTGGGTTGATAGCTTTTTGCATCAAGTGTACAGATGGCTTGTGTGGGTTATTTGTGGAGCCTGATTGATGGTAATTTTAACCTTGCACCCTACACTGCCTTTGAACGAAGTTCAAAGTTGGAACGAGTCCAAATTTCACTGTTTTCTATCCATTTTGTCATTCTCTTTCTGTCGTTTCTCACCAATCACATGGCTTTAACCAAAGACTGGGGGCGGGGAATAGAGGACAAAAACAGTCGGCTGCCATTTTCTTGTTAGAACGGGCTCGTTCGCGAACGACACATCATTCATTGTGGCGCTCCGTGTGTATCCCGAAAAATAGTTTGTATGCCAAGGTAAAGTTTTCATAAATGTAACGTTCGTAAACCAAAAAGTTTGTAAGCCAAAAGGTTCGTAAACTGTCATTTCCTTTTTACTTTATTTTGTTTATTAATACAATTAATTTTAAAAAAGCTCAACTTCAACACATGTGGCTAACTAGCGAGTTAATGTGTTAGCAGGATTTTGGAGAATACCCTGAATTTAAAATATGTAGAGGTTATTTTTACTCAAGAATCAAATAATGTAATGGCTAAAAACAAAAGCTTTGTTTTGAACGCAGCACAGCGGAGGAGGGCGGCTACTTCCTCGGGCCAACAACAAATGAACCGTTCGCCTTAAATTGCTCTGTGGTCGGTTTGTGAGATAAATTTTAATTGTTTGCTGCCCCAGTCATTACAGACAATCAAGTCAAAACAATTAGGCGGAGAGGAAATGTGTTTGAATAACCTGATAAGTCTGCGTGTGTGTTTGTGTGCCAAGCTACAGAAAATCATATAGAAGGAAATTACGTTTGGTAGCTATTTATCAGTGTCAGATGCTATTTTTAGCACCCTGGTGGAGGTAATCCTTAGTCGTGCCAGCTGTCTTCCGTTAACCCGGAATGTTTTTTTTTTCCGGATATCGTGAGAACCGTGTTACAATTTCTATCGTATATAGTCAACTAGATGCAATCAGGAGAGGATGACTCATTGTTTCACTGTCAATCAAGTCGGGCACAAATCAGTGCAGAAGTGAGAAACATTAATTTTTCACACTGGTTCTTCACGCTACGGGAGGGCCCTTCAACGTGTGTCATTAATGGAGAAAGTGGTCATCAAACCAACTTCGCTAAAAAATAAGGTCAATGGCATAACTCAACTCAATTGTATTTATACAGCACTTTAAAGGACAATCGACGCCTGCGGACAAGTTGTGTCCATAATTTGTAAAATCACTTCAAACGGCTTCTACTGAGCGTATTTTACAAAGATTCCACGGCATATAGCTATAATTTACGTTTTAAGACTCGCGCTGAATATTCAGGAAGTCTTGTTTTCGAGTTGATGACGATGCCTGACGTGACGTCACGTCTGGAACACCCCTGACCGAGAACGCGACACACAATGCATTTTGGGTACTTTGTGTTGATGGCGAAATTAGAAGGAAAACACATAAATAACGCGATGGTGAATGTGTTGCACTAACACTACTATTTGATACTAGTTGACACAAATTCCCAGCAGACAAATCAGCCCATTTCCAACGGAGCTTGGGCGCCATCTTGTGCAATTTCTGGGACGCTACATTGGAGTCCAGACGCCTCAAAATGATCCAGAAGGACTTCTTTAATCGATTACAAACATTTATGCTTTCCTCTTCAGAACTATTTGAATAATCTGAGTAACAAGAAAGCATCTTCTGAATCTGAAGCCATTGTTTTGATTCTCGAGCAAGGCAAGACGTCCTGGTGTGACTTCACGAACAAGGGGGCGGGACCTTCTGAAACTCACCATTTCCGGGGTCATTGTGAAGTAGTTTTGGGATACTTTAAGTCGTTTTTATTGGTGTTTTGCATTTGACTAAAAATATCAGCCTGCGTGTTTTGGGTATTTTAGAGGCTATAAAACGTTTTTCTGATGTCAGTTAGGAAACAAAAATATGGTGTCGGTTGTCCTTTAAACCTCCATCCTATAAACCTCCAACCGCCAAAGAATACAACTAAATCTTGAGATGACTTGAAAGATTGGAAGCAAAGGGTCTTCTTCTTCTATTCAGTGGAAGGTCATTCCAAAGAGAAGGATCAGTTCTTCTTCTTTTCAGTGGAAGCTCATTCCAAAGAGAAGGATCAGTAACGGAAAAGACCCAATCTCCTTTTATCCTCCGCTTAGTTCTCTGTACCTCTGGTAGTGTCTGGTTTGCAGACCTGAGATGAACAAGGGGTGTGGGGGGCTCAGAGAGATAAGATGAGTTGAGGCCTTTGAAAGAAAACAAATAATAGGATCTTAAAAAGAACTCCAAAATGTAAAGGGAGGCAGTGAAGGAATGTTGAGTAGTCGGTGTGTACTCCTTAAAATGGAAACCCAAAAGGAGAAGATATAGCGAGAACAGCAGAGGCCCCAAAATTGAGCCCTGTGGAATGCCGCTATAGGTGGGCAGCTCATGACTCAGATCACGCAAGGCTAACACGAAAGGTTCTTTCAGCTAAATAAATCATTCAAGAAAACAAATAGTAGGATCTAAAAAAGAACTCCAAAATGTATTGGAAGGCAGCGAAGGAATGTTCAGAGTAGTCGTTGTGTACTCTCCCTTCCTTAAGATGGAAACCCAAAGGGAGAAGATATAGCGAGAACAGTAGAGGCCCCAAAATTGAACCCTGTGGAATCCCACATGCTCATGACTCAGAGCATGCAAGGCTAACACAAAAGGTTCTGTCAGCTCAATAAATCATTAAGGGCCACATCCGTCCACCAGGAACTGTGAACGAGCCAAGAGAATATTGTGAACCGCTAGATCCAGTAATGCAGTTAAATCCAATAAAACCAGACACACACAGTCTCCAGGGTCATTTGCCAGTCATTTAAAACTCGTCTTCAATGCCTGACGACGCTTTACCTTCCCTTATAGTTGGATCGTAGCATATTGCTACTCCCATTGGATAGATATTAACGCATTGCCTCTCTCCTTGCATTAGTAGTAGCACATTTTCTCCCCAGGGGAGTAGCTGTTACTCGTAGTTTGGCAACCTTATTGGCTTCTTTCCGCAGGGAAATTAGACTTGCCAACTTTGCGAACGTCAAGGTGACACTTTCCTTTCTAGGAACTAGCTTCTCGACGCAATCCAGTGCGAGATTAATAAAGGCTAATCCAATCCATACGCTAATAAGGCTAATTAAAGATAATATACCACCGTTAAAAGTTTTACTCGTTGCCCTGGATCGTCCCGAAACTTGCTGAATTAGCAGAAAGAAAAACGCTTGAGCATCCCAAATAGTAATAAAAGGCTAATTTGCATATAAACACTGATCTGGCTTGTGTGTGCGCATGTGTGTGTGTAGTTACACCTGCAGGCTAGTGACACTGAGCTAACCTCTGAAAGGACCTTCTAGCGCCGGAAACACCTGCGCCCGGCGCTTCGATGAGAATGACAACAGCGGCCAAAGACGCAATACACACTTACACACACATTGGCGCACATCAAAACGATTCTTGCATCCCGGCCTCTTTTGCCAACTTACACAAAACAACAAAAGTGACTCCCAAAACAGCAGGTGACAGCTACCCAGTAACATCGTTATATTCTTGCGGTTTTACTGAAAGCAGCGTTACCATGGTAGCAGCGGGGAAACGGAAGATTTCTATCCCTTTGGATTTTTGTAAGCTTCTCAAAGCCACGCTTGGTCTGTCTTGTTATTTCCCATCCTCCGCTTGTCGCCACCGCTCGCTCTTTCGAAATGCCTCGTCTCAAAACACCTCCAGCTCATTAGCAACGAGTCCGTCTCATAAATTGGCCAAAGGCTAATGAGCTTTATTGTCAACAATCATGAGCAAGTACGAGTCGAACTCATTCTCTGCCGGACGCATACTAATCGTGGAAACGTGTCGATAAATCCGTCACTTACGCTCATTGTATCTTTTAGCTACTTTACCCTTTTTTTCACTGATTTATTTTACGTTTACTTATTTAATCTATCTATATACAGTGATACCTTGGCTGACAAACTTGATTGGTTCTCAGACAAAGTGTGTAAGGCAAAAAGTATGTATCCCAAAAATTAATTTCCCATAGGAAACCATTCAAATGACAATAATTCGTTCCCAGGTCCCCATAAAACATAATTTTCAACTAAATTAGCCTAATTTTCTAACCCTTAAAACTACACAAAATATACCTTATTTTATTTATAATCAATGTGCTATGGTATGATAATTAAAGAAATAAACTGTACAGTATAATAAAGTCGTTTTATTCACCTTTGTGATGGTCGTTGATGGCTTGATGGAATGGAGTGGCCATCTTGAGGAATGATTCCTTGCAAGCTCATTTTCATAACTTTAACGTTCGAACAACCGAAAAGTTTGTAAGCCAAGGGGTTCGTAAACCGAGGTATCATTGTACAGTGATAAACTTTTTCCTTACAAACGTTAAATTCGAGATAATATAATCTTAGCATACGAACTATTCTTTGGGAACCACACAGAGCGCCACAATTGGGGATGTGTCATTCGCGAATGAGCCGGTTCTAGTAGCTCCTGAAATGGCAGCCGACATTTTTTTTCCTCTATTCCCCGCCCCCAGTCTTCGGTTAAAGCCGCACGTGAATGATCAAGATCCATGGTAGAGGAGAGGACACACGCAGCAGGACATCCACAGCAGTGAGCGGGGGGAGGGGTTACAGAAAAAGAAACACACACACACACACACGAAAGGGAGACGACTGAGCTTGAAACAAAAAAAACAAAAGTGAAAAAAAAAACAAAAGTGAAATGGTGACAAAATGGATAGAAAACAGTGAAATTTGGACTCGTTTCAGTTCAAAGACAGAGTCGAGACTGCAAGGTTAAAATATCCCATCAATTAGGCTCCACAAATAACCCGGACAAGCCATCTGTACAATTTGAAGGGATCATACAAGCAAGGGAACCAGTTATTAATGAAGTTTCTAGTGAGTCTGCCTGCATCTGTTGCTGTTGCAATATCACAACTTCCAAGATGTACAACCCAGAGCTCCTTGAGACACAAAAAGCTATCCATTCCACCAAGCCATCAACGACCATCACACCAGTAAATAAAACAACTTTATTATACAGTACAATTTATTTCTTTAATTACAATACCATAGCACATTTATTATACAAAAAATAAGGTATGTAGTGTGTAGTTTTAACATTTATTTAGTTGAAAATTATGTTTTATGGGGACCTGGGAACGGATTATTCTCATTTTAATGGTTTCCTACAGGAAATTAATGTTTGGAATACACACTTTTCGCCTTACACGCGCTTTCTGGGAAGCAATTAAGTTCGTAAGCCAAGGTATCACTGTACCCTTTTAGCTATAAATTTGCTCAAAGATTGAGTATGTTCTCTGAATTACAGCCCGAGTCAAACTTGTCTCCTTTGAAGAGGAAATATTGCACTTGCGGTGGAACTCTTCTTTTGAAATAAATGATCAACAAACAAAATAAAACACAACAGAGAGTGATCGACGGACCGGCGGGATGTTTTACGACGTAAACACAAGTTGTGGAAATTCAAGGCCTTATTTTCTACGACTGCAGAAAGAACAACCGTGACACTGAGCAGGCGTCATTCGCACGCGCACACTTTGCATGTCAACCCTCGCAAAACCGGTGACAGCGATGATTCTTTGGTTTGGTCCCTACGGAAGGAAGATTTCCCAAACAATTATAATTATATAATTATAGTATGATAATCAAGGATGAAACTTGGGAGTAGTTATTTGCATTATTTTGAAAATGATTTCATTTGGGAGTTTGAAATTGTAATCAGTGATTTAATATGGATTCATTTTAATTCATGGCATATTTTACTGTTGGCTAATTTTTCCTATTCATATCTTAACGTGGAGGGATGAGTAGGCATAAAAAATAAAGTCACCCTTCATTCCAGTTCTTAGTCTTTCTGATCAATTTCCTGCAATGTGATTGGTTGCAAAAATAAAAACGGCATGACTTATTCGCACGTGGGCTTGATAAAAATCCAGTGATTAACTGCCCTTTGAAAGATTACGTACACATTTATTCAGCCACTTCTTGTTAAAAAAAATAAAAAATAAAATTTAAAAAAAACGAGAACACACCAACATGTAACATCCAACTTACAAACATCCTGATGTATGACCACCCGTACTTACGACCACGGCCTCCAGACCCTATTTTTAACATTTTAACAGGGGGGGGGGGTTGCGAGTCATTTAGCTTCCGTGTCTGTATTCAACATTTTGAATGTACAGTAAAGTCTCGTTATATCGATATCGGATATATCGATAGTCCCGGTTATATCAATACTATTTCTATGCACGCACGTAGAAAATTACATGCAAACAGGGTTGGATATATCGATAGTCCCGGTTATATCGATATTTTTTCGGACTCCCGAGAATATCGATATAACGAGACTTTACTGTATTTCGACTTACGACCATTTGGTCGGAACGTAACTCTGTTGTAAGTCGGATGTTACCTGTATATGCCTTTATACGTCTCACAGTGGAGAAATTTACATTTCACAGCAGCAAAAATAAAATACAGGAGACATCTTGAAGCCCAAAAATAAAAAAAACAAGAACAAAAAAATGCGATACAACACAAAAGACACAGACAGTCTTCAATCTTAAGCACTTTCTGCACCGTCTTAGTTGCATGAAGCAGTTCTAGATGAAAGATGAGAGGATCAAAGTGTCCTTTTCCCCAGTGGATCAGAGACGTCATGGTGAAATGTGCACGTCTGCCACAAGCTAAATGTTGAAAGCTAACACGAAACCGTAGCATCCATTGACGAAAAGAGATTGTAAATCCGCTTCAATTCCAAGCTCCGACATATGTACTATATACAGTAAAGTCTGGTTATATCGATATTCAAGGGAGTCCGAAAAAATATCGATATAACCGGGACTATCAATATATCCGACCCTGTTTGCATGTAATTTTCTCCGTGCGTGCATAGAAATAGTATCGATATAACCGGGACTATCGATATATCCGATATCGTTATAACGAGACTTTACTGTATGTCGAAATAAATAAATAATTAAATACATAAATGGCTTACTGTCATGGACAGTGCATTTGATATTTGTATATTACACATATTCGAAATTTCATAAACCTAATTGGATTTCATGGCTATTTGCTATCTTATTCAGTGGATGGCGAACCTGATGATCAGTTTTCCATTGGCCGAGATTTGACACATTTTTCAAAAAAGAACAAGCACCTGCGAAATTCTCATCTCTGTAACTGGCAACACTTTATCTTTCATACCTTAAATTGTAAGACGCAGACAAAGGCAGAAAAAAAATACTTTTCTCTTATTCTTTGCACTACGAGGAAAACGACGGGCCGGTTGTGATAAAACTGCTGCTATGGCAACAGGCACGCTCCATCACCGCAGCTTCCGTTCGTCAACAGGCTCGCGTGATTTTTCTAAATCATTTTTCAAATGGGAGAAATTGTAACACTCCGGATAATCCTCCCCCTTCATCGTATCCCTCCCAAGGCGGCTTCTAATCCTTTACAATTCATTCTTATGAGATCAAATAATCAGTGTAAATGAGCCAATACAAAGCCTGAGTGGAAATGAAACACACGGAAACCTTCTTTGTTTTTTTTTTGTCCGTATTGTACTACTCGTTTCGAAACACCCGATTGGACACGCCGGTGTTAACTCATTCACTGCCAAACATGTGCGAAAATGTGTCCACTCCAGTGCCAGGGTTTTTGTCATTGTCACTCGAATTGCAGGACCCTCAGAAGATTGAGTTTTAGGACGACATAAACATTCAATGCAGCGTAAGAAACCTGATAGAGATTAGACAGAATAAGAAGTTATCATATTTAAAGGTTTCATACTAAGCTGGCCAACCAAACAAAAGGCGCAGATGGCCTGAGGTCAATCTAAGTTTAACAGGCACCGCAAGTTAAACTGTCATCTTCATCTAGTTTCTAGGAGATCTGGCTTTGGACAGAATTTAAGACTTGGGAAACTCCGTTATCACCGAAGCATTTTAGGACTTGAAACTCCTTCACAGGAAAAGCTCATTAGCCACGATACAAATTCATCAGTTCATGGAAAAGACCATGTTTTATTGCTTACAGCTGTTCGTTCTTAGCACTCAAGAGGTGTGGTATTCTAATCAAGAAAACTATGTTTTACTAATGTATCACTTAAATTTGCATATACAGTGAGACCTCAACTTACAAACACCTTATCTTACAAACTTTTCGTCTTACAAACGTCAAATTTCTGAAAATTAAACCTTATAATAAGCACTATTTTCATAATACACACCCACCACGGCTGGCGGAGTGATCTTCGGCGGAAGCACACGACCGAACAGCACCAGAGGTTAAGTTACCAACAGTCCTTGTGGAAGGTGACTCTCCTTCCATAAGCCATCAACGACCATCAAAAAGGTAAATAAAATTTTATTTTACAGCACAGTTTATTTCTTTAATTACAGTCCTCATGTAATGCCCCTCTCTTTCCAAACAGCAATTCCCTTTGATCTTCGACCTCCGACGCCATTCCATCAAGCCGTAAATAACCATCACAAATGTAAATAAAGTGACTTTATGATACAATGCAGTGTATTTGTTCCATTACAATACAATAGAACATTTATTATACATAGAATAAGGTATGTTGTGTGTAGTTTTAAGGCTTATTTAGTTGAAAAGTATATTTTATGGAAACCCGGGAACGGATTATTCCCATTTTAATGGTTTCCTATGGGAATTTTTTTTTCGAGATACACACTTTTCGCCTTACACACTCTGTCTGGGAACCAATTAAGTTCGTAAGTTGAGGTCTCACTGTACTCTCAATAAATAGTTTGGCAGAGGGCTGCAGAATTCAGGCGTCTGTCATGAGTGGCTACGTCTCCTGCCGGCAGTAAAGGACAATCTTTCTGGGTGTGAGCCTTTGTCCACAGTGTCCTATTGAACATCTCAGACATTACTTTAGACTCTCTTCTTTCATCAGAATGAACAAGTTAATTCCTAAATTATATGGGTCTGAAGTTATATGAGCTTGAAATGGGGACGGCTGACCAAAATACAATGCAATACATACATATTGGCGTATATAGCGCTTTAACAACAGCTGAAGCCGGAGAAAAGCGCTAACATGAAAAAAGGGAAACGCTGCCCCCTTATGGAAGGAAAACAAACATTGTCAGAGGCCAGCGCTTTATCAGCACCTAAATATAAAAAACTCAATCCAAACAAATTCGGGAATGGCACTCTACTTCATATTTTTGTGAATTATTGTGAATGGCAGTGAATGAATTAAAAGTTAACCGCGTGGTGCTCCGCATAAATTTGTTAAAAGTGATTGATGTGGGCGCCCTATAGGCACGCCGTTGACGGTGACTGATGGCGGAGTACAAATGTGATGATGTTCATAATGGTCCGAGGGGGGGTGGGGGGGAGGAATAATAACCTTTTTTTTGCCTCCCCATTGTTGCCTTATTTTTAAATGAAGCCCCGAAGCCAGAGGAGCCACGATGATAAATGCATTTACAGTATTTTCCGGTGTACAAGGCGCACCCAAAAGCCTTGATTTTCTTCCAAAGATGACCCTGTGCCTTATAGGCGGGTTCGCCTCATATGTGAAATCATATTGAGCCACAAGTCTCGCAACTACTGTCAGCAGCCACCGATGCCACTGTAGTGCCTTATAATATGATGTGCCTTATAGTGATACCTTGGCTTACAAACTTAATTGGTTCCCAGACAGTGTGTAAGGCGAAAAGTGTGTATCCCAAAAATGTATTTGCCATAGGAAACCATTCAAATGAGAATAATTCGTTCCCAGGTCTTCATAAATTTCTACTTTCTAATTTTCTAAGCCTTTAAACTACACAAAATATACCTTATTTTATGTATAATAAATGTGCTACGGTATTATAATTAAAGAAATAAACTGTACGGTATAATAAAGTGGTTTTATTTACCTTTGTGATGGTCGTTGATGGCTTGATGGAATGGAGTGGCCGCTTTCATCAGCATTAAACACTTGATGGGAACGTAACCTTCTTCTTTCACCATCTTGAGGAATGATCCCTTGTAGAAGCTTTCTCTGCGATAATTTTATCTAGTTCCTCATCATTTCCCCATTGTGGGACAAATAAAGGTTTTCTGATCCTGATCAATTGTGTTCTGTTTATATGGGTTGATAGCTTTTTGCATCAAGTGTACAGATGGCTTGTGCGGATTATTTGTGGAGCCTGATTGATGGGATATTTTATCCTTGCAGTCTACACTCTGCCTTTGAACTATCAAAGTTGAAACAAGGCCAAATGTCACTGTTTTCTATCAATTTTTCTCATTCTCTCTCTGTCATCTGCCTGTCTCTTTAATGTTCAACAGCGTCACTCTATTTTTAACCCCCCCCCCCCCCCATCACTGCTGCGTTCTTGACCAATCACATAGTAATCTGAGAGCATGGACCAATTATAGCACAGTCTGGACAGTAGGGATATATATATGTGGCCAAAACTACCAGCAAAAGATTTAGTTTGCTGACGAAGCCTCTTGGATAAGAAGCGAAACGTCCGATACGTTCAAAGAAGTACAGATGACGGCTGAAGAAACCTTCTCATCAACAAAAAAAACTAAATAACAAATAATGAGGTGATTTAACAAAATGACAGAGGAAGAAATATTTCCACTTGTGACCAAAAAAAAAATTGTGAGTCTTTTCAAGAATTTGTGTAAGATGAGAAGCACTTCTCAAAAACGGTGCTTATGCGATCAAGTGTGAATACAGTGAATGAATGAACGGCGCCTCTCATAATCCCTGGGTATCGTTCCTTCCCCATTTCCCTCTTCACGGACGAACACAACTCCAATGACTTTGTATTTTAACTGGAAATCAATGCGTGGCCTCCGAGAAATATGAATAAATGTACGAGGGCCCAGTGGGAGTGTTGGGGGAGGGGGGCTTCCCGAGGCCAAAAAGGTACTAGTGATGGTGTGATGGCATCCATTTGATGCAAGCTCCTTGCTGACCCCTTTCAAAACGCCATGATCCACTACTGCTCCTTTTGCCCCCCCCCCCCCCTCGCTTGCTGCTATGGCAACAGGTGCCCATATGGAAATTTGGGGGGGGGGGGGGGTAGTGACTGTCCGACTCTTCTCATTGCACTTCTCACAGGGGATGCCTTTCCTTTCCTTTTAGCGCCTGTGAGGTTTCCGATCGATGGGTCGCTGAGGGTGTCGGATGGGGAGGGGGTGAAGTAGGGGGGATGGGGGTGTAGTCATACAGGAAAGTGCAAAGGAATTCATTTCGATCATACGCGTGGAGGGGGAATGAAAATTGCGTTTGTGGGTGGGTGGGGTGTGCAGGTGCATGTGTGTGTATGGGGGGGGGTGTCAGGGGGGAGGGGTCATGCAATTGCCCTGTAAACCACTTTTAATTGGATCTTTGGTTCCATTTATTTCTCCGCCTATGAGCATTATTGCATCCAATGACAAATGAAAAGGTGATGACAAAATGTTTCTATTAAAATGTGAACATTGCCCGAGAAAGGCGACACGAGAAACAATTTCACGTTAAAATGTGAAAGCGGCACAGTGAGTGAGAAGTTGTCACATGTGCCTGAAATTTCCGAAGTTTAGAGTTTTGTGGAACCGTGACATCGGGAGAAGTATTATTGCATGTGCTCAAGGGCTCCCTGTCACATTCCAAAATCATGCAGAGTGAATCATCCAATATCATGTAGAATTCATCGCTCAGTGTCAGAGATGTTCAATCGGACACTGTGGACGAAAGCTCGGACCCAGAAAGATTGTCTTTACTGCCGGAAGGAGACGCAGCCATTCATGACAGACGTCTGAATTCTGCAGCCCTCTGCCGAGCTATTTATTGAGAGTATGTGCAAATTTAAGTGATACATTAGTAAAACATAGTTTTCTTGATTAGAATCCCACGCCCCTGGGCGTTCTAACCGCGAACAGCTGTAAGCAATAAAACATTGTCTCTTCCATGAACTGATACATTTTTAACCTGGCTAATGAGCACTTCCTGTGAAGAAGTTTCAAATCATAAATTGCTTCGGTGATAAAGGAGTTTCCCAAGTCCTAAATTCTGTCCAAGGCAAGATCTCCTAGATGAAGATGACAGTTTAACTTGCTGTGTCTATTGACCTCAGAATGACCCCAGGTTGTCTGTGCTTCAATTGTGTATTCGAGTCACACATGTTGACTAAGCATATAGCAGCATGAAACTTTGAAATATGATAACTTCTTATTCTGTCGAATCTCTATCAGACATAGAAAGAAAGGCAAATCACTACGATAACTATAAACGGCTTTGTATATCCACTACGTTTAGAGTACATTATACAATCACATCAAAAGGGAAGGATAAACATGATCTATTTCCATTTATCGAGTTCAAATATTTATACAGCGGGGCCAAAGTAAGATTTGATTGGTAATGATGATCTAAGTGGAATGAAATCCCTCGTTTTGGTGCGATTCCATCCCACAGGTTCCAATTATAAAGTCATTCCCACACACACACGCGCGCCCGGCATTGATTTATTAAGGCGGCGAGGCTTGACGCTGTCCTTTCCACAATTACAAACCCTGTGAATGTGTCGTCATGCAGTATATTTCAAGTGTTTGGTCCAAAACCGTCGAACCTCGGTCTCCTCGGCTAGATTTATTATCCCGAGTCCGGGAGCAGTCACCCCCCCCCCCCCCCCCCCCCATCCCCCAATACCTTGTTTCCTGCTTTCCATAAACACGTATTCCTCATTCTGACACGCTCTTATAACACACTTGTTCTAGGCCATCTGTGCTCACTCTGCATTCCCATCGCTAAATATTCAAAAGGCTCGTCTGGCGGACCACCTTTTCGCTATCCTGCAGTCTGGGGCGCTGGAACTGGGTTGCTTGCAAGTCTCGCAAAAAAAATAAAATAAAATAAAAACTGAAGTGGAAAAATGTGGGGATCTGAGACGCCATCATCATGCGAGTCAATGACAGCCAATTGTGATGATATAGCCACAATAAATAAATAAATATACACAATAAATAAATAAATATAGGTAGATATATAGATGCATAAAAATATACATAGATAGAAATATAAATAATAATCTAAATAATATAAAAATAGATAGATATAATGAAAATATATGAATAAATAATAAATAAATAAATAAATACATTAAAATATATGAAAATATATGAATACATTATTACATAAATTAATTGATTCGTAAATAAATTAGTGAATAAATAATGTATAGTTAAATAAATAATGTATAGTTAAATAAATAATGTATAGTTAAATAAAAAAAAAAATAAACAAATAAACAAATAAACAAATAAAAAAATAAAATAATAAATAAGTGCATGAATAAATAAATGGATAGCTCGATAAATAAATAAAACAGAAAATACTATATATGAAAAAAAAATATCTATATATATGAAAATAAATAAATAAATCTATAGGTAGAAAAATAAATTAAAATAAATGGAGAAATAGATAGGCAAATAAATAAATAACTACATAAATAAATAAATGGATAGCTCGATAAATAAATAAAACAGAAAATACTATATATGAAAAAACAAATATATATATATATATATATATATATATATATATATATATATATATATATATATATATATGAAAATAACTAAATAAATCTATAGGTAGAAAAATAAATTAAAATAAATGGAGAAATAGATAGGCAAATAAATAAATAAATAAATAAATAACTACATAAATAAATAAATGGATAGCTCGATAAATAAATAAAACAGAAAATACTATATATGAAAAACATATATATATATATATATATATATATATATATATATATATATATATATGAAAATAACTAAATAAATCTATAGGTAGAAAAATAAATTAAAATAAATGGAGAAATAGATAGGCGAATAAATAAATAAATAAATAATAAATACAAATCTATGAAAACCAATAAATAAATAAATAAATAAATAAATAAATAAATAAATCCACACACCCCTTTTCCTCCAGCGTTTGTCTTCATTAATGTAGCTAGAGAGCGGTAAGTAAGGTACAGTACCTAAAAATTAACGTTACACCCTAGAGTGGATGCCAGCCAATCGCAAAACTAATAAAGACAAATATTCACGCGCACATTCACACCAATGGACCATTTGGAGCCGTGATTCGAAAAGTGTGGTGGGTGAAAGTGACACTTAAATATATATACAAAGTACAAAAACTGTATTCAAATCAAACATGTTACTTCACTGCGTACCATTGACGTGAATAGTCAAATGTTATCAGATGTGTTTTTTTTTTTTTGATAAGCTATTAGTTTTTCAAAATAAAATACGGCCACTCAGGATGTGGCAGTAGTTATGTCCTTCGTTGCGTCTTCCTGCAGTATCAACAACACCTCAATTAATTAATCTAATTCTTCTCCCAATACTTTTTTTTTGTCTGAGTTCATCTGTCCCAATAGCTTTCATCTCTGTGTCCAGGGGCTGAGCACAGTAAGCCCCTAATTTGCCATTCAAACAGCTCAGTGGAAGTGAGTGACACATGCAAATTTTATCATTGGCCGACAGGGAGGATGGAAGTAAGCCTGATTAACTTCCTTCCTTGCGACAATTGATCGCACAAATGCACAATATTGCCATTTTTTTTAATGCCGCAGTCGGCCACTATATGTCCGTACCGATGTTCCCTCTAATTTTTCATGTATCTGGGCAGACACACAAGCTCCCTTGAGCACACTGAGGACCACTGTGAGCAACATCAGATGTGTACGAGTGACGTGTCGTTCGCGAACGAGCCGGTTCCTCGAGCCGGATCTTTCAAGTGAACAAAAAGAGCCGGTTCCAAACAAGGAGCCGGAAATGGGAGCTGACTATTTTTGTCCTCTATTCCCCGCCCCAGTCTTCGGTTAAAGTGATTGGTCGATATCCGTGGTAGAGTAGGGAGGGGAGAATTACAGACACATGCAGCAGTGAGGAGAAGGAGGCGGGGCAGGGGAGGGGGGGGGTTAGGGCAGACAGGTGGACATTATTATTATTATTCAATTATTATATTTTTTACTAGTTGGTATGATTATTATTAATATGAAAAGCAAATTAGTGACAGCTGATCATCGGACCAGAGTAACCACAGGGAGAAGTGAAAGTTCGTGGATGCTCTCTGTGCACATATAAATCAAGCCATATAAATAAAAATATTTGATATAGAGTATTTTTTACATGAGTAATTTGTTTTTCACATAATTTTACATGATTATTGGTCGCTAATTAATTTAAGAAAAAAAACCCGAGGAGCCATTTGGGAGCCAAAAGAGCCGGATCTTTTTAGTAAGCCGAGCCAAAAGAAACGGCTCTCTGAAAAGAGCCGGAATTCCCATCACTAATGTGTACACTATGGCCACACACCAGTTTCACGTCATCACGGCGCGTATGGGCAGGGCACATTTGCGGCGTTCTGCTCCGATTGGCTGCGTTGCGTCCGTGAACTGTACAGCATTATTGGCTGGACACCTGCCACTCATTGAGTTACATAGCAACATGTGCGCTGCATCTATGTTCTTGTGCGCTGATTATGTGCAAGCAGTGCGCGATTGCATACTCATGCAGCTTAGAGGGAACATTGGTCCATACCCGTATCTCAGATTTATTTTTTTTACCCCATATGGAAACGCCTGATCTGAAGATTGATTTTTTTTTTTTTTTTACATTCCAGGTGTCTACATAGACTTACTTTTGACAGTGGCGGTCCTGGTGCAGTTGTAAAGAATGGCCAGCTCCCCAAACACCTTCCCGGGTCCCATGGTACATAACTTCAGACTCTCTTTCGTCACCTCCACCTTTCCGTCTGCAAAAAAACATGAGAGAAAGCACAGAAAAAAAGCGGCCGTCAAGCTCACTGCTGTTTTGAATTGCACATTTCAGTTCAGTCCAGGTGTGCTGAGCGACAAAAAAGAGCGACAAAGTCTGCCCGATGGAACCTGAGTGTGTGTGTGTCTGTGTGTGTATAGTTTGTATTTCATTTTCGAGGGCATCCAGCCAGAAGACTCTTGGCTCACTGAGCTAGAAAAAAAAAAGATTATTTTGTGATGTGGGACTTCCAGTGTGGGCGGCCGTTAAGCTCCTCCGAAGTCCGAAAAGCTGGCGGAAATACCAATGAGACAGACCCCCCCCCCCCTTGCCCCCGCTACATAGAGGTTGACTGACACTGTCGCGGAAGTATTGGTTTAGCAGTACAGTGAGACCTCAACTTACAAACACCTCAACTTACAAACTTTTTGTCTTACAAACGTCAAATTTATGAAAATTAAACCTTATAATAAGCACTATTTTCATAATACACACCCACCGCGGCTGGCAGAGTGATCTTCGGCGGAAGCACACAACCGAACAGCACCAGAGGTTAAGTTACCAACAGTCCTTATGGAAGGTGACTCTCCTTCCATAAGCCATCAACGACCATCAAAAAGGTAAATAAAACTTTATTTTACAGCACAATTCATTTCTTTAATTACAGTCGTCATGTAATGCGCCTCTCTTTCCAAACAGTAATTCCCTTTGACCTTCGACCTCCAACGCCATTCCATCAAGCCATAAATGACCATCACAAATGTAAATAAAGTGACTTTATGATACAATGCAGTGTATTTCTTTCATTACAATACAATAGCACATTTATTATACATAGAATAAGGTATGTTGTGTGTAGTTTTAAGGCTTATTTTGTTGAAAAGTATATTTTATGGAAACCCGGGAACAGATTATTCCCATTTTAATGGTTTCCTATGGGATTTTTTTTTTTAGATACACACTTTTCGCCTTACACACTCTGTCTGGGAACCAATTAAGTTCGTAAGTTGAGGTCTCACTGTATATTGGACTCGTTGCAGTTCGCGGTACAACGGGCTGAAAAACGGTTTCAAATAAAAGGACAGAGATACACATGTAAAGGTGCCTTAATATGGCAGATCCATAAAACGTTAGCCTGATTTTTTTAAGCTAGCAGATTTTAACGTTAATTTATTGAGTTGTTTTAAGCAAACAATGCGTCGTTCGCTTTTTCTATGTTTAGATACGCGATAAACGCATCATGAAGTGAATTTACTTAATTTCAACGCTAAATGTATCGCATCTCAAATGTTTGCTAGCAAGTCAAATTAGCAGCTAGGTCAGGTGGGTCGCTCGTAGCACAACGTGTTGTTAAATGACTACCTTTTGTTTGGATTTGATATCAAAAGTGACGTCATGGCGAGACTTTCCGGCGTGAACGCGTGAGCGGAGGTGGTTTAAACAATAAAGAGACAGGCAGACGACAGTGAGAGAGTTTCAACTTTGATAGTTCAAAGGCAGAGTGTAGACTGCAAGGTTAAAATATCCCATTAATCAGGCGCCACAAACAACCCGCTCAAGCCATCTGTACACTTGATGCAAAAAGCAGTGTATTTCTTTCATTACAATACAATAGCACATTTATTATACATAGGTATGGTGTGTAGTTTTAAGGCTTATTTAGTTGAGCTAAACCGAACACAATTGATGAGGAACTAGACAAAATTATCACAGAGAAAGCACCTACAACGTATCATTCCTCAAGATGGTGAAAGAAGAAGGCTACGTTCCTCATTTAGTGCTGAGGAAAGCGGCCACTCCATTTCATCAAGCCATCAACGACCATTACAAAGGTAAAAAAAAAACGACTTTATTATATAATACAGTTTATTTCTTTAAATATAATACCATAGCATGTTTATTATACATAAAATAAGGTATCATTTGTGTAGTTTTAAGGCCTAGAAAATTAGAAAGAATGAAAATTATGTTTTATGGGGACCTGGGAACGGATTATTCTCATTTTAATAGTTTCCAATGGGAAAATAATTTTTGGGATACACACTTTTCGCCTGACACACTGTGTCTGGGAACTAATTAAGTTCGTAAGCCAAGGTATCACTGTATTAATATTATTATTTATGGTTTTAAATGTTAATAATAAATGAATAAACGGCTTTTTATGCCCGACAAGAATTTTACTTGTCGCATTATATGGTTGCCCATTGCCGTGAAAGCACGCACACCAACTAGCCACAACGCAGGGCCTCTCAAGAAAAGTCAAACGGCGAGCTCAATCGTGCTGTTTTCTTTTCCGCCTTTTGATATTGATGCCGTTTTTAAAAGAGGTCGACAATCACATTTTTTTTTTTTCAACCTTCAACACTCGGAGAGAACTATCTTTCCGCGTAAAAGAAAGATCACGGATGAACGATTTGAAGTGGCGTGGGGTCCCGAGTCCAATTCCGGTTCTGCTGACAACTACGTCTGGGTAACATGACAGTAGTCAAAAGATCACAACAGTGTATATTTTTTTTTTTAGCCCAATGGCAATTACCGCCGTTGCTAATTAGCCTTTTGTAACTTTTAATGAGTACGTAAATGAAGGAAACTACGCTAACACACACACTGAGCGATTAGCATAAGTTAGCGCTGAGTATTCTTCTCCGCTCCCCTCCTCTCTTGACAGTCATCGGCGAGCGAGTGCTTGTTGAAGTAATATATTCAAATTACCGCCTCCAACAATGAAAGCTCGCAAAGAATCATTCGGGGAACACAAATGTCCTCTTCTGCCCTTTTTTTTAGACGTTTGTAGAAACGCGTGCGTACCGGCGAGACTTGAAACGAGTGAAATGATTCACAAAAGCAAAAAAAAAAACATTTTTTGGCAAGCTGTTTGGGGGAAACAGTTTTGATTGCTTGTTCTTAGAACAACTCATGTGAAGGAGAAACTATTTTGTTTTTATGTCTGTGCGTGTCGTTCGACAGCGCAATGCAGATGGAGTCGAGGAATGCGTCTTTACAGCAGCTCCTGTATTTTGTTTTTCTATTTCTTCGTTTTCTTTCCTCTTACTTTCACCACTTTGCTGCTGTGAAATGTAAATTTCGCCACTGTAAGATTTATAAAGGCTAATCCAATCAATACAATACAATACAATACAACACAATACAATACAATACGTACATAGATATTGATTTATCAATTATCAGATTCGGAGAATATGCTTTCTTGTTACACATCCAGTTATGAATATGATTCAAATAGTTCTGAAGAGGAAAGCATACATGTTTGCAATCGATTCAAGAAGTTATTCCGTGCAATTTTGAGGCAACATTGAGGGGAAATGTCTCACCCAAAAAGAGGCACAAAATGGCGACCTCCTGTGGCCACCTCCGTTTCCACAGGCTGATAAATTCCTTATATGGAGCTTGGACACCCTCTTCTGGCAGCTTTTGGGTGCAACACGAGGTTTTCAGACCAAACAAGTACAGCAAAATACATTGACGTGATGGAAGGACTGCTACAATGTGTCTTTTTTTTTTTGGTCAGGGGCGTTCCTTTAGTGACGTCACGTACGGAATCTTATTAAAATACGCTCGGTAGAAGTAATTTGAAGCCATTTTACAAATTATGGACACAACTTGTCCGGAGACGTCGGTTGTCCTTTAACAAAGTCATTGGTTAAGTGAATAGGCTAATTTTTCGAGGAAAGTTTTGCAAAACAAGCGTTCGTTTATTGACGTCACACAGCGTATCTTTCAGGAGATACTGAAACCAATCATGCCCCCCCCCCCCCCCTCCGCCCTCCCCGTGAGTGAATGCCCGACGCAATTTCACCGAAAATATCAAGGAAACCCATTGTGAGATTAACATTTTTGGAGGCCAGCCTGTGCGAATCGATTGAGCTACAAAAGCCTGTGATAGACTCTCCCTCAGCTGTTTGTTCCCAACAGAGACGAACGACGGAGAAGAGTTTGGTCAGGTGATGAATAGAAATTGGAAAATTAGCTTTCACGCTTCAACTTAATGGAAACGGGCAGGAAAATAAAACAAAAGCTCTCATCGGAACATCCAAACGCTGCCATAAATGAAGTGGAATGAGTTGTTGGGGAAGATGCTACAAGCAAGTCTTACATTTACGCCATCTTTTGATCACTCAATCTGGATCACGATCCAGATAAGGGATCCAGAATCTGGATCGTGAACGCATTGCCCAAAAAAATAAAGAATAATGATAGAGAATAGACAGAATAGAAGTTATGAAATTGTCAGAGATATATGGAAATTTAAGTGATACATTAGTAAAACATAGTCTTCTTGGATGAGGTGTCGGACGTTTTCGCTTCTTATCCAAGAGGCTTCGTCAGCGAACTAAGATTTGCTGGTAGTTTTGGCCCTATATATATATATATATATATATATATATATATATATATATATATATATATATATATATATATATATATATATATATATATACAGTAAAGTCTCGTTATATCGATATTCAAGGGAGTCCGAAAAAATATCGATATAACCGGGACTATCGATATATCCGACCCTGTTTGCATGTAATTTTCTCCGTGCGTGCATAGAAATAGTATCGATATAACCGGGACTATCGATATATCCGATATCGATATAATGAGACTTTACTGTATATATGTATATATATATATATATATATATATATATATATATATATATATATATATATATATATATATATATATATATATATGCTGTCCAGACGGGGCAGTGTCAGACTCTGCTATGATATGTCCCTGCTCTCAGGTTGGGGGGAGCAGAGGACGATTCCCTGAGGCTACACTGATTACTTCTATTGTCCTGCCTGATTATTGGGTCTACGACTGGCCTGATTACCCCATTTGCCCAGGTATTACCTCATCAGCATAACAAAGCCTATGTGGTCTAAGAAGTCTGTTGTACAAACGATCCAAACATGTACTGTCAATAAATAGCTTGGCCATGAGTAGCTGTGTCCCCTGCCGGCAGTAAAAGACAATCGTCCTGTGTTCGAACAAACATCTCTGACAATATGTCTGAAATTCATCCCCAACCAATCCCAGACGGAGCTCGGGCGCCATCTTGTGCATTTTCTGGTACGCTACATTGGAGTCCAGACGCCTCAAATTGATACGGAAGGACTCCTTTAATCGACTGCAAACATTTATGCTTTCCTCTTCAGAACTATTTGAATCCTAATCATAACTGGATGAGTCACAAGAAAGCATCTTCTCCGAATCTGAAGCCATTTTTTTGATTTTAGAGCAAGGCAAAGACGCCCTGGCGTGACGTCACGAACAAGGGGGCAAGACCTTCTGAAAACTCGGCATCTCCGAGGTCATTTTGAAGTAGTTTTGGGACTTCTTTCTTCTTTTGGGATTTTTATTGGTGTCGGTTGTCCTTTAAGCAAGATTAATTTAATCGGGCTCGAAAAGACACAGCCGCGAGGACACGACAAACACAAATCTGGCCTCTGCTGCCTTGTGGCTTTTTTTTTCAGACGATTGGCTTTACAGGCCTGCATGCGAACGTGTTCGCTTATAACGACATTGATGCACTTGGCTGGAGGGGAGGACGAGGTCAAGGCCAGGATGTTCACGAGGTCTTTACGGATTGAAAGGCTCCTTTAATAAAACGGCAATTGATTTGACGCGTTCCGGCCGATTTGTCGGCAGATTACGTAGACGCTACGAGCTCGTGTTTTGTGTTGAAATGGTCAACAAATTGATTTCCTACACTCTCAGAGACAAATGGAGTAATTGGGATCCTTTGGTGGTATCCAGGGTGATGTTTTTGTGTTTTAAATACTGTATTTAGCGCACCATGAGGCATGCCTAAAACCTGAAGTTCCCCATTATAATAACACAGTATTGTATTGTATTGTATTGTATTGTATTGTATTGTATTGTATTCCCTTTAGCATAACTCCATCTAATGGATGCATTTGCATTGTCATTGTTAGACAGCTGGGGAGTGATTGTGCTTTTTTTGCATTTTCACAGCCCCGCTTTGTCCAGCGGAAAAGTCGTTGCTGTTGGACAGTCTGTGGCTGATGCGTATGTGAAACTGTCACGGCTTGGAATTGAAGCGGATTTACGTGGGAGAGGAAATATGAGACAATTGCTTTCCATCAATGGATGCTACAGCGTCGTGTTTGCCTTCAACATTTAGCTGGTAGCAGACATGCACATTTCACCATGACGTCCCTGACCCACTGGTGAAAAGGATGCTTTGATCATCTCCTCTTTCTTCTAGAACTGCTTCGTACAACAATGAGGGTGCAGAAAGGGCTTCAGATTGAATGACAGTCTGTGTCTTTTGTGTTGTGTCACATTATTTCTTATTTATTTTATTTTGTTGTTGTTTTGAGTTCAAAATGGCGCCGCAACGGGTGGCACTGTAGGGCCAGCAGGTTACAGCTGCACACATGTTGTTCGTTATAATCCGTGGCAGTTAAAAGGACTCCCGGCACGACCATTCACTGTCGGGTCATTGTTTGTTTCACCCTGTCAGGTTCGTTTCACCATGTCATGTTTTACTCATGGTTTTCTTTGCTACTTTGGACCTTCCTTTTCTAATAACTTTTGTTTTTTGAGATTTTGTTCCTGCTGACTTCCAGCCTGCTTTTTTAGGTCCAACATCGCCAACACCTTGCAAATTGTAGCTTCTATTCATATTGGCTTTATACTTGAAAGCACCTTATCGTGCATAAAATACGGGTCGTTTAAAAGGACTTCTTTTACACCACTTTTTGACGTCCGTGTCAACAAAATATTGGTGGCAGGCGTGGATCGGAAAGGACGAGGAAACATTTGTCACTGTTAGCTTTCCCATCATCGGCTAAGTGTCGACCTTTTGAAAAGGACACGGCACGCACACACACACACACACACACACACACACACACACACACACACACACACACATTCCTGTTTCCATGGGTTTGTGAGGTCTGGATAACTCCAGATAAAGGAGTGAGGACCACCGTTGTTGATAAGATTAGAGAAGAACTCGTGTTGCATTTTAACACTAAATGTCACCCCATTTCCCACTTCAACACCTTTAAAAACAAAGAAATAAAAAGTGGAATTGAAACTGAAATAACAGCAGGAGTGAGGTTTCTGAATGGGTACATTCTAAGTCCTCACCCCTGTAGTCAATTTGGTTAAAATACCGTTTTACTTTTTGTGTGTACTTTTTTTCCCTCTCATTAACCATGCACACACACACATAAACACACACAGTGAGTAAAAAGTGTGTCTATCCAAGTGAAATGAAAATCCACACCAAAAAAATCATTTTGGGTGAATTTGTGAGGAACTCTATGAACCTTCTAGAAGCCCACAGAACGAAAAACTTGTGAGGACCTGCCAAAAGGTCCTCACTACGTCTGGTATAAAATGTTAGTGGTCCTCACAAGACTAGTCATACAAACACACACACACACACAGATATACACACAAATAGCTAGCTAGGTAGCATATGAGGAAAATTGATAACAACAGCAGCTCAAGGCAAGAAAAAAAAAACACTATAGATAGCAAATGGATGGCAAATATATGGCTAGCTCGGTTGCTGGCTCTCTAATGGATAGCGAGCTAGATAGCCAGCTATATAGCTCAAGTGAGCAACATAACGTAAAAAGACCAGGAAGGACCCATTGTACACTTTCTAATCAACATAATTGATATCTGATTGTACCCATGTCCATTGGGGTTTTGATTATTTTATTGTAGTTGGGTAAATCTGACTGGCTATCGAGCAGGCTATCTATTAGCTATCTAGCTACCTATCTAGATGGGTTAGCTATCTGGCTGGCTAGCTAGCTATCCATCAGGCTATCTATTAGCTATTTGGCTGGGTGTCTAGCTGGCTAACTATTTGCTATTTATTAACTATCTACCAGCTAGCTAGCTTTCTATCTATTTGAGTTACTTCTGGGTTGAGTGAACGCTGGCGCATGCGGCTGCCACTGCTCATCCACAGAAAAACTGATCCAGTGACTGTAAAATGACCTTGAGAGTTTTGAAAAGCGCTTAGAAATGAAATGGTTTATTATTATGCACATAAAGGTGTATACGTCAACATGGACTTGGCTTTTGGATCCACGCGAGGATAAACGCCAGCATATTTTCCACATTGTCATGCAGAAAAATCATAATTTCCCTGCGTAGAAACCGGACATTAATTATTGAAGTCAGTGGAGGGTGCCGGTTTTGGACAAGGCTGAAATGTTTGCAGTGAATGGTCGCATTGAATTTGTTGCCGCCTTTTGAAAAAGAACAAGTTCATTAAACGCGGGCGGGATTGGTGAGGGGTATCTCATAAGGCCTGCTTTATGACAGCGGGAGTTGCAGAAGCTTCCAGCTCACCTCGTCGGAAAGAGTTATTCAAATCCTATGCAAATAGCACCACGGGGGAAAGTAAACACCTCCATTGGCCAAGCACATCTGACGGTGGAGGAAGCGCGCGGCCGTGGACGTGCGGTCAAAACTCAAATACGGAAGGCGGTAGTGGAAAATATGAGGCATTCTGACATTCTGGAGGACTTCCAGAGAGCCGCTGTCTTTTTTGGGGTCGACTTTATCTCTCACTGGTGCTAAAAATATCTGGCAGTAAAAGCAACAGGAACGACCGTTTGCTCCTTTTCCGAGTCGGATCGTTTGGATGGCACTTAAAAGGACAACCGACACCATTTTTTTTTTTCTTTCCTAACTGACATCAGAAAAACGTTTTATAGCATCTAAAATATCCAAAACACGCAGGCTGATATTTTTAGTGTCAAATGCAAAACAAGAAAAATGACTTAAAGTGTCCCAAAACTGCCACAAAATGAGCTCGGAACTGGGTAGATTCAGAAAGTCCCGCCCCCTTGTTCGTGACGTCACTATTGGCTACACACTGCCTTGCTCCAGAATCAAAACAATGGCTTCAGAGAGTTCAGATTCGGAGAAGATGCTTTCTTGTCGCTCAGTTATGAATATGATTCAAATAGTTCTGAAGTGGAAAGCATAAATGTTTGCAATCGATTAAAAAAGTCCTCCCGTATCAATTTGAACCGTCAGGACTCCAATGTAGCGTCCCAGAAAATGTACAAGATGGCGCTAAAGCTCCGTTGGAAATGGGTTGATTTGTCTGCTGGGAATTTGTGTCAACTAGTGTCAAATAGTAGTCTTGGTACAACACATGATTCACCATCGCGTTATTTATGCGTTTTTCTTCTAATTTTGCCATCAACACGATGTTTTCAGACCAAACAAAGTACCCAAAATGCATTGTGTGTCACTTTCTCGTTCAGGGGCGTTCCAGACGTGACATCACGTCAGGCATCGTCATCAACTCGAAAACAAGACAGGACTGCTACAATGTGTCCTTTTTTTCGGTCAGGGGCGTTCCTTCAGTGACGTCACGTATGGACTCGTCACCAACTCAAAAACGAGACTTCCTGAATATTCAGCGCGAGTTTTAAAACGTAAAATATAGCTATATGCGGTGGAATCTTTGCAAAATACGCTCAGTAGAAGTCCGGAAGTGTCGGTTGTCCTTTAAATTGTCACAAAGAAAGTCGATTGCTTTTTGTGTGACGTCACAAACTAAAGGGTTGTGTCACCCATGTATTTTAAGCTAACGGTTCATTCATCGGGTTATCCAAATGGCGACGGAAGGTCAGCATGTGCACCCCGTTATCCTCCGTGGGATTTTAATTCCCCGGCATCCTGTTACTTGATGTTCCCGAGTCCCCCCCCCCCAATCAGGGGAAGGCAAAAGAGATGTTGACCATTTCACGTTACGGCCTCGGTGTGAACCGTTCCGGAGGAATTTAATGAGCTTTTCTCACTCCTCAATTTGGCAGTTGAATCCTTTCGGGAGCAATCCGCTAACTAAAATTATATCTGCAGCTGTTGTATGAGAATAAACAGTGTGTGTATATTGTCAAATGTCAAATCTCCGTAATTATCCGGAAAGAAGCTGATCCCAAAAATGGAGACCAGGATAAAATCATGAATAAAAATTGTGATCATATATAAGGTGCACCTAAAAGCGTTAAACTTTCTCAAAAGCCGCTAGTGCGCCTTATAATATATATAATAGCTACCGAGCTGGCTATCTAGCTAGCTACCTAGCTGGCTATCTAGGGGGCTATCTAGCTTTCTACATAGCTGGCTATCTATTAGCTATCTGGCTGGCTAGCTAGATATCTAGCTAAATCGTTGTTTGTCGCAGCCAATTGCGGTACCACGCATAAAGAATGTGTAAGTCAAATAGATAGAAAGCGAGCCAGCTGGCTATTAGATATCCAACAGATAGCCAACTATCTAGCTAGCTAGCCAATAGATAGCTAATAGATAGCCAGCGAACCAACTTGCTAGCTAGCCAATAGATAGCTAATAGATAGCCAGCAAACCAGCTAGCTAGCTCTATAGATAGCCAACAGATAGCCATCCAGCTAGCTAGATAGCTAATAATAATAATAATAATACATTTCATTTCTAAGTGCCTTTCAAAACTCTCAAGGTCACTTTACAGTCACAAGATCAGTTTCTTTGTGGGTGAGCAGCGGCAGCCACAAGCGCCAGCGTTAACTCAACCCGGCGGTAACTCAAATAGATAGAAAGTGAGCCAGCTAGCTATTAGATAGCCAACAGATAGCCAGCTAGCTAGTTAACCAACAGATAGCTAATAGATATCAGCTAAGCAGCTAGCTAGCTAATACTTTCCTTTGAGTCAATTAAGTAAATCTCAAGCAGGCCTTGCGAAAATAAACAAAGTAAAAAAACAAACAGTAAAAGTAGCACAGACGCTGATGCGAGTCAACTGATAAAAGCTGGGGTTGCCACGGCAACAAGACGCCGCTACAGATTGTCGCTTTAACAAACATCAAACAGCCCCAAGAACCCAAATCCACGAAGAGCCATTAGATCCTCCTAAACCCAAACAAACGGATACAAAGCTATTTATTTATAGCCGCGTCTATGACGAAAAGAGCTGCTGAGCAAAGTTTTTTTTTTTTTATGAGGGGCTAATTTATTGACACGAAGCAAGATTTTAGGATTTGTAATTCCTTCTGATGGAAGAAATGCCATGTTCCTGGAGTTATGGGTTGGATACAAACCCAAGTGTTTCATAAGCACAAACGCAAAACACACCAAATAAAATAAATAAATAAAAAGAGCAAGGGAATTATGCGATATTAATGAACAGAGAAGAAACCGGTGCTGGAAATGACACAAGAATACTGCCGGTTGTTGTTGTTTCTCACTTGATGTGGGCGGAGGGAATAAAGGAAGGAGAACGCGAAGCTGCAAGAGCAGAGCGAGAGGGATGACAACACGTACGATGTAGAAGAAAAAAATGAAGTCGGATCACTCGCAACCTTTCCCTTTACGTCTCTGAAAGGGTTAAAGAACTAATGTCACAACATTATTATTATTATTATTATTATTATATCAATGAGAAGGTTTCTTCAGCCGTCATCTGTACAAAAGAGATTAGATATTATTATTATTATTATTATTATTAAGAGATTAGATATTATTATTATTATATTATTATTATTTATTATTATTATTATTAAGAGATTAGATATTATTATTATTATATTATTATTATTTATTATTATTATTATTATTATTATATATTATTATTAAGATATTATTATTATAAAAAATGGTCAATTCGAACTCATATATTTGACAGATTATTATTATTATTATTTATATTTATTATTATTATTATTTATATTTATTTATATTTATTTATATTTATATTTATTTATATTTATATTATTATTATTATTATTATTATTATTATTATTAATTATTATATATATAATTATATATTAAGAGATTATTATTATTATTATTATTATTATATTATTATTATTAAGATATTATTATAATAAAAAATGGTCAATTCGAACTCATATATTTGACAGAGTAAAATTTTGCTAACTGATTAATTCACCGATTCGGTCCAAAAAATGGATTGTGAACTTTTTCTTTGGTCGCTGAACGATTGCAACAAAACTATAGCATGTAAAAAAAAAAAACACATAAAAATTAAATCAAATGAAATCTGAAAAGCTAATCACAATAGCAAAAATAAATAAATGAATGAATAAAGAAAAAAATTAATGGATAGATAGCTAGCTAGCTCGATAGCTAGCTAGATGAATAGCTAGATAGCTAGATCGATAGCTAGTTACGTTGATAGCTAGCTTGATCGATGGCTAGCCTGATC
Organism: Hippocampus bargibanti; assembly: GCF_051943395.1. Lineage (NCBI taxonomy): Eukaryota > Metazoa > Chordata > Actinopteri > Syngnathiformes > Syngnathidae > Hippocampus > Hippocampus bargibanti. The sequence continues at coordinate 20,244,462 of NC_142746.1, forward strand.
GATGGCTAGATAGCTAGCTAAATTGATAGCCAGCTAGATTGATAACTAGATAGCAAGCTAGATTGATAGCTAGATTGCTAGCTATATAACGCACTAGATCGATAGATAGCTAGATCAGTAGCTTGCTAGATTGATAGCTAGTTAGATCCATAGCTAGATAGCTAGATAGCTCGATAGCTAGCTAGATCAATCGCTAGATAGATAGATAGATAGATAGATAGATAGATAGATAGATAGATAGATAGATAGATAGATAGATAGATAGATAGATAGATAGATAGATAGATAGCGAGCTAGATACCTTGCTAAATCAATAGCTAGATAGCTTGCTAAATCGATAGCTAGCTAGATCGATAGCTAACTAAATCGATTGCTAGCTAATAAAACACATCACAAAAGGAAAACACTCAATAATAGCAAACAAACAAAAAATGAATTTAGCTAGATTGATAACTAGATAGCAATCTAGGTTGATAGCTAGCTAGATTGATAGCTAGATAGCTGCTATATAGCTCGCTAGATCGATAGATAGCTAGATCAGTAACTTGCTAGATTGATAGCTAGTTAGATCCATAGCTAGATAGCTAGATAGCTCGATAGCTAGCTAGATCAATAGCTAGATAGCTAGATATAGATAGATAGCTAGATCGATAACTAGATAGCTAGCAAGATCGATAGCTAGCTAGATCGATACCTAACTAAATCGATAGCTAGCTAATAAAACACATCACAAAAGGAAAACACTCAATAATAGCAAACAAACAAAAAATGAATTTAGCTAGATTGATAACTAGATAGCAAGCTAGGTTGATAGCTAGCTAGATTGATAGCTATATAGCTGCTATATAGCTCGCTAGATCGATAGATAGCTAGATCAGTAGCTTGCTAGATTGATAGCTAGTTAGATCCATAGCTAGATAGCTCGATAGCTAGCTAGATCAACAGCTAGATAGCTAGAGATAGATAGATAGATAGATAGATAGATAGATAGATAGATAGATAGATAGATAGATAGATAGATAGATAGATAGATAGATACTTTGCTAAATCAATAGCTAGATAGCTTGCTAAATCGATAGCTAGCTAGATCGATACCTAACTAAATCGATAGCTAGCTATTAAAACAGATCACAAAGGGAAAACACTCACTAACAGCAAACAAACAAAGAATGAATCCAATTAAATATTTGCAAACAACCAAAAAACAACAACATAAATCAGATTAAAATCATTCTGAATGATTTTAGCTGTTTTGTTTTTATTGGCTGTTGCGTTTTACTTTTTTGGGTGACTTTTGTTTTGCAGGGTTTTTTTTTGTGTTAACAGTTGAGTTGTCATTAGCTGCTGTTTACTTTTTTTCTTTTGCCTTTTTCAAATTTGTTGTTTTGGTTCACTGTACTACTCCTTAAGAAATTAAAGATCAATAAACGGCAACCTTCATTAAGTGTCTTAGTTAAACTATCTTGTCATGCGAAGAAAAGTGCCACGTTTTGCTATACGCATCTGACAATGTAACACTGCAGTCCTTCTAAATTAGTTTCATTAGTATTCACATGCTAATACAAGGCATTTTCTTGTCAAAGCAAACTTTTCAAGTAGCAAAGAGCCGTAAAAATAGATGGCGTTGAACGAAATGCCCCAATCGGACATAAACAGCGTTTCCTCATCCAGGAAGTAGTCCGTTCCCAAAACTCACGACTCATACATGCGAGGCCAATGTGACTGTGAAAAGCGGCGGAGGTTGGGGGGGGGACACATTCGGCCTGCCCTTCTTCCAATGTCATCCTCGAGCCTCGCATCCGGGGCCGATGCAGCTGCTTCGCCCCAATGAAAGCGAGCTGCGGAAATGAAAGAGGCCCACCACGGCAGCGCGCCATTCATCTGCATTCTGGTATTGTCTAATTAAGTCCGGTCGTTGTGAAAGAAACAGTACGTGCGTGTGGCGCGGTCTCTAAACCGCTAATTACGCATCGTGGGTATGACAGTCGGTACGATCAATCAGCTTGTCAACACAAGAGTGCCGCATAGAGCGGACAAAATGGTGGACGAGCAAGGCTACACCGAATACATTACATGACAGCCATTGTTTGGCCATTTTTTACGATCGATTATCACTGCATGAAGGGAGTGAAGCTACCCAAGTATTAAAAAAAAAAAAACAATGAATTGAAATAATTCAGTATTTGAGTGCTGTCACATAACAACTGAAGCAACAAATCCAATGTATTATTATTATAAGCTATCTCGTAGCTAGCTAGCTAGCTTTCGATCTATTTTAGTTACTTCCGGGTTGAGTTCAATCAGCTTGTCAACACAAGGGGGCCACGAAGGGTCGGCTAAAAAATTTTAAAATGGAGGAGAAGCAGGGCTACAACGATTTAGATGTAACAATACATTACACGGCAGCCGTTTTTTCGCCATTCAGAGGTAATTATTATTAGGTATCTCTTAACTAGCTAGCTAGCTAGCTTTCGATCTATTTGAGTAACTTCCAGGTTGAGTTCAATCAGCTTGTCAAGGGGGCCACGAAGGGGAGGCTACAAAATTTAAAATGGAGGAGAGAAAGGGCGACAACAATTTCGCCATTCAGAGCTTTCAGGGAAAATTATATTTTATGGGGACCTAGAAACGGATTATTCTCATTTTTAATGGTTTCCTATGGTAAATTAATGTTTGGAAGACACACTTTTCGCCCTACACACACTTTCTGGGCACCAATTACATTTGTAAGCTGCGGTATCACTGTACTTGAGTGCTCAGTCTTTGGTTTCACATAACAACCGAGCAACAAATACAATGTAATATTATTAGCTATCTATTAGCTAGCTAGCTAGCTAGCTTTCTATCTATATGAGGTATATAAGGTGTCGGACGTTTCGCTTCTTATCCAAGAGGCTTCGTCAGCGAACTAAAATCTTTTGCTGGTAGTTTTAGCCCTATATATATATATATCCCAACTACCAGCAAAAGATTTTAGTTCGCTGACGAAGCCTTTTGGATGAGAAGCGACACGTCCGACACCTTCAAAGAAGTACAGATGACGGCTGAAGAAACCTTCTCGTCGATTATTTGGTGTTTTTTTTCTGACTTCAAAATGGCGCCGCGAGAGTGGCTGCCTTTACAGCAGCTCCTGTGTTTTGTTTTTCTACTTCTTTCTATCCTTTCATCTTATTGTCATGACTTTGCTGTTGTGAAATGTAAATTTCTCCACGGCTAATCCAATTACACTGGCAAGGAACTATGTTAACATGAAGGGGTAGAGCTCTATTATGCTATTCTCAGCAAAAGGGCGTTTGGGTTTTTCAATCAGAATTTTCAAGCTATATTTCTGTAAACACAGGCACGTTCACACTTCAAATAAAAAAAGGGAAATGGGTTGTAGAGTCACCCAAGTTCAAACAAAGAAGCTTTCACTGAACTCAACAAGAAGTTTGAAGGGAGAGAAATTGCAAAGAAAGCCTTTACAGTATCTCAATGTCACTCTTGATTCCGTTGACTTAACCAGATTGAAAAATCCCTCTCAGGCAAACAAGTTCCGGGCAAATTTCAAGTCTACGTGCAGGCGACACCGGGCAACCCTTTTCTTTGTGTTTTGCGGGTTTGACAGTAGTATAAGGTAGTGTTTCATTTTTCAACACAAAGGATAAGATTGATGGGGAAAGTGGACTATTCAAACGGGATATTTTACAGAAATTTGACTTTTTTTAATCAGAATCAGAATCAGAATCATCTTTATTGCCAAGTATGTAGAACACACAAGGAATTTGTTTCCGGTAGAACACGCTGCACTAGTATCGTTGTCAAAAAAAACTACTAAGTGGCACTATACAGTTCCATTTCGTAATCACTTCGATATAAATACAGTGATACCTTGGCTTACGAACTTAATTGGTTCCCAGACAGTGTTTCAGGCGAAAAGTGTGTATCCCGAAAATTAATTTCCCATAGGAAACCATTAAAATGACAATAATCTGTTCCCAGGTCCCCATAAAACATCATTTTCTACTTTCTGATTTTCTAAACCTTAAAACTACACAAACTATATTATTTTATGTATAATGTATTATAATTAAATAAACTGTAGTGTTTCATAAAGTCATTTTATTTACCTTTGTGGTGGTCATTGATGGCTTGACTAAATGCATTTCTTGATTCTGCACTATGTACAGTCTTGTTTATAGAACGGTTTTTGCACATCTACATTTGCACAGTATACAGTTGACATTTTTATTTTGTTATGCTTAGAATATCTTGTTTTCTATCCTTTCACTCCCACCCCAACCCCATCCCTCTTCAATTGCTGCTGTGGACTGCAAATTTCCCCATTGCGGGACGAATAAAGGTATTCTGATTCTGCTTCTGATTCTGATTGATGGGATGGAGTGGCCGGTTTCATCAGTATTAAACACATGATGAGGAACGTGGCCTTCTTCTTTAACCATCTTGAGGAATGATCCCTCGTAATCGCTTTCTTTGCGATAATTTTACCTTGTTCCTCATCAATTGCGTTCTGTTTAGCTGGGTTGATAGCTTTTAGCATGATTGATGGGATATTTTAACCTTGCAGTCTACACTCAACGAGTCCAGATTTCACTGTTTTCTATCCATTTGCTCATTATCTCTCTGTCGTCTGTCTGTCTCTTTAAGGTTTAACAGCCTCACTCTCTTTAAGCATCAAATAAACCGCAAGGGCCTCAAGTTGAAGAACTCGCAAAAGGTATCAGAGCTCAGGGATCGTTACTAATTACGTCTTTCACGGTGATGCATTCATTGGCCTCTCAGGAGCTAAAAACGGGCATCCCGCCTGACACAAAGGCCACCTTGGCCTTTATCTATCAGGAGAAAATCAGAGACAAATAAATACCAAAGGCGAGTAAGGATGGAAATGAGCCGAAATGGCTGGACGGAGGAGTGACAAGAGGACAGATTGAGGTCAACGCGGTTCGAAAATGTGAGGCGGAGTAAAATGGAGCGAAAACGTGTCTGTGGCGGAGTTTGAGAAGTTGGAATTAAAAAACAAAGTACCTGCGAGAGTGTGCGTGGGTGTAAAGTAACAAGAACACGACAAGGCAAAATGAAAAAGCAACTTGTTCGTGACAATTTTGGCCAGCTAGTTTAGCATTCAAATATTAGCATGGAGGGTAAACGCCCAAAAAAAAATCAACAACGCTAAACTACAGTAAATAAACTGAATTAAATGATTTTCTTCTTAGGTTTGACGCCTTGTTTGTCCAGGGAAGTTGTTTCAAGTTGAAATAGCAGAGCTACTACTATTTGATTCGATAGCGTTGCTAGCTGAAAAGCTAAAATAAACTGCTTATTTATCCTCGTTGCTAGCATAAAAGCTAAAACCAACAACTTATATATCCTCCTTGCTAGCTTAAAAGCTAAAATAAACCGCTCAAGGAAAGTGTTCACTTTTGCGTAAATAAACAAAAATTAAAATAAAAAACTAAATAAAAAATAAGTAAATAATAATGATAATACAGTAAAGTCTCGTTATATCGATATCGGATATATCGATACTCCCGGTTATATCGATATTATTTCTATGCACGCACGGAGAAAATTACATGCAAACAGGGTCGGATATATCGATAGTCCCGGTTATATCAATATTTTTTCCGACTCCCTTGAATATCGATATAACGAGACTTTACTGTAATAATAATAATAATAATAATAATAATAAAACAAGAACAAGAAAACAAGAAAAACTACAAAAAAACTACAAACCCCCTTAAAAATGAAAGAAGACATAAAAGAAATGTAATGTCGAAGCACGAGGGACAACATAATAATAATATAAATAATAATAATAATAATAATAATAATAATAATAAAAAATCTCATTTATAAGCGCCTTTCAAAACTCTCAAGGACACATCCACATGCGCCAGCGTTCACTCAGCCCAGAAGTAACTCAAATAGATAGAAAGATGGCTAGCTAATAACAGTTAGCTAATAGATAGCCAGCTAGACAGTTAGCGAACTAGCTAGATAGCCATATAGCTAATAGATAGCCAGCTACATAGCTAGCTAACCAGCCAGATAGCTAATAGATAGCAAATGGATAGCAAATAGATAGCCAGCTAGTTAACTAGCTAATAGTATATATATAAAACTCTATATATAATAACTCACATGCTTCCCAAAGAAAACAAGGAAACTTTCCAAAGGATGGAACGACCATTTCAGTCATGAAAGACGTCCTAAAAAAGGTATTCATTCCAAAATAGTTGACTGTATCGGATAGACTAAAGCTACAAAAATGGCGCTGCTTTCTTCTTTGGGCTTTAAAATGTATTTATTTATGTATTTATTTATGTATGTATTTATGTATGAATATGCGTGTGTGTATGTGTGTGTGAGGGTGTGTTTGCGTATTTATTTATGTATTTATGTATTTATTTGTTTGTTTATTTGGAACACTTTGGCCTCGCAGCATTGCAGCACAGTCTGAATTGATTGTCCTGTCAAGTTTCTGACTTGAAGGGATTGCCAAAGCAATTGCAATGATTAGGCTGAGGAAAGTTAGAAAATGATGACATTGGCTACGCTGGAACATGGGCGGCGGCAAAAAAAAAGTGCTTAAAGGACAACCGACATCACTTTTTTGTTGCCTCTTTTTTGGTGCTACATTTCCACCCCCTATTGCCTCAAAATGGCACAGAATAAATTCTTTAATCGATTGCAAACATGTATGCTTTCCTCTTCAGAACTACAGTAAAGTCTCGTTATATCGATATCGGTTATATCGATAGTCCCGCTTATTACGATACTATTTCTATGCATGCACGGAGAAAATTACATGCGCGCAGGGTCGGATATATCGATATTTTTCGGACTCCCGAGAATATCGATATAACGAGACTTTACTGTAGATGAATCATATTCATAACTGGATGAGTAACAAGAAAGCATCTTCTCCGAATCTGAAGCCATTGTTTGGATTCTAGCGCAAGGCTAAGACGTCCTGGTGTGACGTCACGAACAAAGGGGGCGGGACCTCTTTAAACTGGCCACTTCTGGGTTCATTTTTTTGCAGATTTTGGACACTAACTCATTTTTATTGGTGTTTTGCATTTGACTAAAAATATCATACTGCGTGTTTTGGGTATTTTACATGCTATAAAACGTTTTTCTGATGTCAGTTAGGAAACAAAAAAGTGATGTCGGTTGTCCTTTAAGTTGCCAAGCAACCATGACAGCGCAGAGGCTTTGTGGGTGTGCGTACTCGTCTTTCTGCAATCCCAAGCATTTGCTATTTTCATACTGCTTATCGACGAGCGAAGAGATGAAAGGAATCAGAAGAGGGGGGGACCAGGGTGGCAGGGGTGGAGGAGGAATGGGGGAGGGGGGGTATATCCTTACTATTAGCACATGAACAGAGCGATAATAACGCCGGAGTGCCAGTCGTGGTGCGAACCAGAGGTGCCCCTTTTAATTAGCTTCACACTCGAGTGAGTCCGCTGATTGCGTCTATCGGGCCACATTACAGAGGGTCCATTGAAAAACACATTCAACACATTCTGGAAAGAAGTCAATTAAATAAAAAATAAAAAATAGATCACCTCAATCAAGTTAAGACGATCAATGCATCCAGTCATTATCTGATCCGCTAATACTCGATAGGGTTGGGTGTAGGAGGGAGGTGACACCGGTTTTCCTCAAATAAAGACCAATACTTAATAATGTTTGTTTCTAGTTGACTTTGTGCGAGAGATTAACCACATTTTGGCTTTTCTCTGGGTATTTCAGTTTCCTCAGACATCTCAAAAACATGCACATTTGAACTTGCGGACAAGTTGATGGGTACGTTTGACAAACAAGTAGCACAAACTGAAGCGTCTTCAGATGAATCCGAGAGTATACAAAAAGAAAAAAAACACAGCATTTTTTTTTTTTTTTTGGGGGGGGGGGGAGTTTACGGTCAAATTTATGTTTTTATAAATTAAAATTAAAATTAAAATTAAAATTAAAATTAAAATTAAAAGTAAAAGTAAAATTAAAAATCATGTAGACATGACAAAATTAAAATTAAATTTAAAATTAACATTATGTAAACATGTAATAATAAATAAAATAAAAATAAAATAAAAGATAATAAAAAATACAATAAAACAAAATAAAAAATAACATGCGAATAAAATAAAAAATAAAATAATAATATAAATAACTAATAAAATAAAATGAAATAAAATGAAATAAAATGAAATAAAATATAAAATATAAAATATAAAATTATATATATAAAACAAATAATATATAAAATATAAAATAAAATATAAAATAAAATAAAATAAAATAAAATAAAATAAAATAAAATATAAAATAAAATATAAAATAAATAAACAATATTTAATAAAGTATTGAATAAACAAAATAAAATAAAATAAAATAAAATAAAATTATAAAAACACAAATATCATAAAATATAAAATATGAAACATACAATTAATTTAATAAAATATATTAAATTACATTACAATAAATAAAACAAAATAACATAAAATAAAATGATAATAATAAATACTTCCCAAAATGACAACAGGTTTCAAACCAGCCATGCTCTCTTCCCCTTGCCGGGAAAATTGTAATTGTGATTGTAGGGAGTTCAGTGAGACCAAAAGACTGAAGTCTGATGAGTCTGAAAAAAATCCACGTCTGCTTTTCAGCCCGCAAGCTGGAGTGCAATGTGACAGATGTGATAAGGTGCGGGAAGAAGGAGACGAGCAGTGATCCCGTGACGAAATACAGAGATGGCGACAAGTGCCGACAGACGCGTGGGATTCGGGTGTTGTTTGAACTCCATTAAAGACGCCTGCAAATAACATTGAACTGCCGCTTGAGTGCGGCGCAAAAAAAATATATATACAAAAATAAAGTCATGTGACTCCACATGAAAAAAAAAAGGTTTTTCTGTCTGTATGAAAACACTTCAGCTGCTTTCTGCACGGTGGTAGGAACCCGAAAGAGAGTCGGGGAAGCTTCCAAAAAAAAACGAACTCCCCCCCCCCCCCCCCCCCCCCCCCCCCCCCCCCACACACACACACACACACACACACACACACACACACATACACACACAAGCCCCCCGGGACCCCATTCTCCTGCTTGAAATTTGAGAATTTCTTTCTCCTCCCTGCACTTGCGTCAGTCTCAACCAGACCTGAGCCCAATCACAGCTAAGAATGCAATGATTTTTATGCTTTAATAATAATACTAATAATGATACATTTCATTTATAAGCGCATTTCAAAACTCTCAAGGACACTTTACAATCACGGGATAAGTTTTTTTCTGTGGGTGAGCAGCGTTCACTCAACCCGGAAGTAACTCAAATAGATAGCAAGCTAGCTAGCTAGCGAATAGATAGCTAATAAAAATTCATTATTATTATAAATTGAGCAGATGTAGGCAATCCATCAGCTCTGCGTCTTCAGTTGACCTCATTCAAGACACCTTGAAAATCTATTAGCTGGCTATCTTGTTATCTAGCTGGCTATCTAGCTATTTAGCTAGTTACTGTATCTATTAGCTATATAGCTAGCTAGCTAGCTATTAGCTATATATTTGCTCTCTATTCTCTAGGTATTAGCTATCTATTCGCTAGGTATTAGCTATCTATTCGCTAGCTATGTAATAATAATAATAATAATAATAATAATAATAATACATTTTAAGCGCCTTTCAAAGCTCTCAAGGACACTTTACAGTCACAGACAAGCATAGGTACTATAATAAAATATAATCACACATACAATGCAATAAATAACATACAATTATAAATAGAAACAAGAGAGAGAGCTACACAGAAAATGTAATAATAATAATCATCATCATCATCATCATCATTATGATTTATATGATGATTTATCACACCAAAATATCACTGCTGGGTAAAACTTCAATCAAAAAATGTTGTTTAGAAAACATTTGTCTAAATTTTAGAAGCTGGTTGGAACGGATTAAGGCATTTACATGGAAAACATGTCCTGACTTACAAACTTCCTGATTAGGACATTTTCTCCGTTTGGGTAAATGAATTTCTCAAGTACCGCTATTCTAATTCTATCAACTAAGTCACGCTACAGACTTTTTCAGCTACCTACTCGTCTCCAAGTCCGACAATTTTTCTGACGCATCTTCAGGAGATTTCAGCTAACCTCATAGCAGTGTCGGAAAACTCATGACAAAAAGTTAGCGTACACCTGGGCAGACAACTCTGAAAAGTTGCCTTTTTCTGAGTTTTGACACCCCAAAAAAAATCCCCAGTTCCAGCAATTGAAGCCATCGTGTTCATTTCGCAATTTTTTTTGTCTTGCATTGTATTTTATGCCATCCAAACAAATCCTCAAAGCTCTTTCCCGGGTGCTCAGGATAAGAGTTTACGCGTTACTGTTCACACAGTCCGCCCCAATTGGGTACAAGAGTACAGCTGTCATTGGGGTTTCGGCTCCATTTGCATTTGATTATGTTTAATGGTGACCGTGAAAGACATTCTGGTAGGTTTATTGCCAATACAGTACTCTAATTACTTATCGTCATTAACCACCTGCCTCGGCTGTTTGTGGCTCTTGTCTCCATGGAAACGAGGGACTTTTCTGTCTTTCAAACGGGATCCGTGTGGGCAAACAAAATAATAATACAGTACAACAAAAGTTCATTATGGGGTGTATGATCAAAGCGGCGAGGAAATATAGCTTCTGGCTACGAGGAGGCTTAAAATCTGTTTTTCTCAGGTGAATTCAGTGGGAAATTGTACAAAGGCCGAGATGTCACAAGTACAACTGGATTCATTTCTTCAAAAAAAAAATGCTTCAGGCGATGAAGAGGAGGCGCAGAGTTTGAACATAGATAGTTCATCTACACCATTTTTATTTCGCCAGGTTATGATTGTGTTGTTGCGTGTGAGGTGCAACTCCACTGTTGCAGCTCCGAGACGAAAAAAAAAATTAAAATAAAATAAATAAAAAATAAAGAACTGCAGTATTGTCGTTTAAAGGACAACCAACACCATTTTTTTGTTTCCTAACTGACATCATCCACGTAAATCCACTTCAATTCCAAGCCGCGACCGTTGCACATACTACTACAGTGATACCTGGGTTTACGAACCCCTTGGCTTACGAACTTTTCGGTTTACGAACGTTAAATTTATCAACTTTTTTCGGGATACACACAGAGCTGCCTCAATGATGACCTAACAAGAAAACGGCAACCGGCTTGTTTTGGTCCTCTATTCCCCGCCCCCAGTCTTCGGTTAAAGCCACATGGTTGGTCAAGAACGCATCAGTGAGGGGAGGTGGTTTAAACATTAAAGAGATCGGCAAACGACAGAGAGAGAGTGACAAAACGGATAGAAAACTGTGAAATTTGGACTCCTTTCAACTTTGATAGTTGAAAGGCAGAGTGTAGACTGCAAGGTTAAAATTCCCATCAATCAGGCTCCACAAAAAAACCCGCACAAGTCATCTGTACACTTGATGCAAAAAGCTATCAACCAAGCTAAACAGAACACAATTGATGAGGAACTAGGTAAAATTATTGCAGGAAAAGCATCTACAAGGGATCATTCCTCAAGATGGTGGAAGAAGAAGGCTACGTTCCTCATCAAGTCTTTAATGCTGAGGAAACCGGCCACTCCATTACATCAAGCCATCAACAACCATCACAAAGGTAAATAAAACGACTTTATTATATAGTGGTTGATTCCTTTAATTATAATACCATAGCACATTTATTATAGATATAAGGTATATTATATATGAGGTATATTATAAATAAGGTATATTTTCTGTAGTTTTAAGGATTAGAAAATGAGAAAGTAGAAAATTATGTTTTATGGGGACCTGGGAACGGATTATTCGGATTTTTATGGTTTCCAATGGGAAATTAATTTTTGGGACACACACCTTTTCGCTGTCTGGGAACCAATTAAGTTCGCAAGCCAATGTATCACTGTACTACATTATGAATCACTTACATTAGCTTTACATATAGCATTTCCATTCCTAATTTTATTTCCTACCATTGATATCAGATGCAATACTATAATTGTGATGTTTTTTTCTGTACATGATCCCTTACAAACAAAATAATAAAATAAATGTGAATGAAACCTGCAAATCTAAATAATGTCAAAGGATCCCATAATAATAATAATAATAATAATTATTATTAATTATTATTATTATTATTATTATTATTATTATTATTATTATTATTATATTTTATTATATTTTTATAATAATAATAATAATAATAATAATAATAATAATAATAATAAATACGGCAGCTGAAGTGAGACATTTCTAATTCGCTTCAAATCGCAAAGTCCCTCCACAATTAAATCTCTAGTTTTTTTTTGTTGTTGTTTTTTTTTGTCACTATTGATCACTTTTGACACAAATTAATCATTGGAGAGCCCGAAAGTGACAAACCGACGTCTGGGATGTTCTTCTTCTTGCAGATATGACCAACCCTCATTTACCAAACCGCAATGGACGAAAAAAAACAACACTAAACACCTGATTTAGTTTTCTAATGCAACATCTACAGGCGTATTGTTGTTCTGCCATCACAATGGCCGACATAAAGCAAATGCGTTCCGCAATTATAGTCAAAGATAATCCCTGATTTGCTTGGAGCGCCTCGTCAGGGGTGCTTGCCTTTTTTGCATTTTATCTGCGTTAGATGGCTGGCATCCCCCGTTGGCTTTTCGCAGATAAGCTAGTGATGTCATTTTTTTTCCATGCCATGACAATGAGACACATATACAGGGATGTGTTTACAGTTTCATTCGAGCATCGAGGAAGTTGACGCTTACGCTTCGCTGCTTCGGTGTTTCATCCGCTTTCGCTATCACGCGTAGCCTCTTTATATGGCAAGGAAGCGTATGAAACGCATTGCCAACATTGAAAAATACAGTAAAGTCTCGTTATATCGAAATCGGTTATATCGATAGTACCGCTTATTACGATACTATTTCTATGAACGCAAGAAGAAAATTACATGCGCGCAGGATCGGATATATCGATAGTCCGGTTATATCGATATTTTTTCCGACTCCCGAGAATATCGATATAACGAGACTTTACTGTGTTGTTAATTCATTTGCTGCCATTTCCGAATTTATTCGGCAATTGAAAATATGACATTGAGCGCTATCTCATAATATGTTCGGGTTTTGTGTTTTTCTTGTTTGAGT